>NC_092041.1:44481718-44758875 GCF_003086295.3 Arachis hypogaea | reverse complement strand
AACCAACTCGGACAAGCACGGAAATACCACAGTTACGCCCCCCTCCGAGTCTCCTTGGTAGACATCTACAGAGAAGTATGCCACACCGAAAAGATCCCACCACCTCGACCGCTAAAACACAAGAGAGCGGGGAGAGATCGGTCCGAATACTGTGAATACCACAAGCTCTACGGTCATTCTACTAACGACTGCTACGACCTAAAAAAATGTTATAGAAAAGCTAGCCAGAGAAGGAAAACTCGACAGATACATAGCAGAGAAAGGAGAAGAGACCAGGAAGAGAAGACGGGGAGATAACGAAAATCGGGCCGAACAAACCCCACGAACCCCTGAAAGGCACGTTCACATGATAAATGGAGGTTTTGCAGGCGGAGGAACATCCAGATCCTCGCGAAAAAGACACCTCAAAGAAGTCTATCATGTCCGAGAAGACAGTCCCCTACCCGAATTACCTCCTATCTATTTACCCGAGAAGATGCTCAAGGGATAATACCCGGGCACGACGATCCAATGGTAATCACCATCATCCTAGCAAACGCCAACTTACATCGAACTCTGGTTGACCAGGGAAGCTCAGCAGATATCCTGTTCAAAACGGCCTTCGACAAGCTCGGACTCGAAGAAAAAGAACTAAAAGCCTATCCCACCGACCTATTTGGGCTAGGGGATACCCCAATCCATCCCTTAGGATACGTCTCGCTGCACACTACCTTTGGAAGAGGCGAGCAATCTAAAACATTAAGCATCGACTACATTATAGTCGACGTCACTTCAGCATACAATGCCCTCATTGGGCGACCAACCCTAAACAGACTGGCAGCTATAGTCTCGACCCCGCACCTCTGTATGAAGTTCCCTACCGCAAAAGGAATCGCTACCCTAAAAGGTGACCAAAAACTAGCACGGCGATGCTACAACGAAAGCCTGAGCCTAAAAGGGAAAGAGGTCAACACAATAGAACTCGGACGAGTTCAAGCCCGCGAAGACCTTCGGCCACAACCAGAGGAGAAACGCAAAGTCCAGATCGGGAACACACCTGAAAAATAACAAACATAGGAGCAAACCTCGAAGCAGGCCTAAGGAGAACTCATAACCCTCTTAAGGGAGAATTCGACCTCTTCGCCTGGAAAGCCTCCGACATGCCAGGCATAAGCCCCGACCTGATGTGCCATAAGCTATCAGTATACCCGGGATCCAGACCTGTCCAACAAAGACGCCGAAAGCTCGGACCTGAGCGCATGCAAGCAATAGAAGAACAAGTACAAGCACTACTAGACGCAGGGTTCATTCGGGAAGTAAAATACCCCCTATGGCTCGCAAACGTGGTCCTGGTAAAAAAGCCCAACGGAAAATGGAGGATGTGCGTCGATTACACGGATCTCAACAAAGCCTGCCCCAAAGACCCATATCCACTACCAAACATCGACGCCTTAGTAGACGCAGCCTCAGGCTATAGATATCTCTCCTTCATGGACGCATACTCGGGATACAATCAAATCCCGATGTACGGACCCGACCAAGAAAAGACCTCGTTCATAACCCCAAGGGCAAACTACTGCTACGTAGTAATGCCCTTCGGGCTGAAGAACGCAGGGGCAACCTACCAGAGGCTAATGAACAAAGTGTTCTCAGAGCACATCGGACTACAGCTGGAGGTGTACGTCGACGACATGCTGGTAAAGACACAAGAAGACAGAAACTTGCTGACCGACCTCACCAGTGTCTTCGGCACCCTCAGAAAACACAACATGAGACTTAACCCGACAAAATGCACCTTCGCCGCAGAAGCCGGAAAGTTCTTAGGCTTCATGCTGACTCAAAGGGGCATTGAAGCAAACCCGGACAAATGCCAAGCAATACTCAATATGAAGAGCCCGACGTGTGTCAAAGAAGTACAACAACTGAATGGAAGGCTAGCCGCCCTATCAAGATTCTTGGCAGGATCGGCAATAAAATCACTACCTCTCTACTCGCTCCTAAAGAAAGGGAAACCCTTCTCATGGACCCCGGAGTGCGAAAAAGCCTTCCAAGAATTCAAGGAGTTCCTCGGGCAACCACCAATCCTAACCCGACCTTTAAAAGAAGAAGAACTCGTACTATACCTCTCGGTTGGAAACCGAGCAGTCGCTTCAGCGTTAATACGAGAAAATGACCAAGGACAACACCCCATATACTTTGTAAGCAAAGCACTACAAGGGGCCGAATTAAACTATCAGAAGATAGAAAAATTCGCCTACGCCCTAGTGTTCACAGCTCGGAGGCTCCGTCCCTACTTTCAAGCCCACACCATCAAAGTCCGGACAAACCAACCCATGAGACACATCCTGCAAAAAACAGACCTGGCAGGACGAATACTACAATGGGCGGTGGAACTGTCCGAGTTCGACCTCCACTATGAAGCCCGGACTGCCATAAAATCCCAGTATCTAGCCGACTTTATCGCAGAATACACGGAGACCCCTGGAACCCCACTCTCATGGAACCTGTATGTCGACGGGTCCTCAAACAAAACAGGAAGCGGAGCCGGGGTTATACTTGAAAGCGACCAAGGAACGCGGATAGAACTATCCCTAAAATTCGAGTTCCAGGCTTCGAACAACCAAGCCGAATACGAGGCCCTACTAGCAGGTCTAAAGCTAGCCGAAGAGGTCGGAGCCCAGAGAATCACAATCTTCAGTAACTCCCAGGTCGTCACATCACAAGTAAATGGAAGCTACCAGGCCAAAGACCCAACTATGAAAAAATACCTGGACCAAACACAGGCACAATTACGCCACTTTTCAGAAATACAAATCCAGCACATACCTCGGGAACAAAACGCCCGGGCAGACGCCCTCTCAAAGCTCGCCAGCACCAAGCCCGGAGGCAACAACAGAAGTCTCCTCCAAGAAACCTTACAATCTCCCTCCGTGTTAAGAGGGGAGGAAACGCTAAATATATCCAACCAACAGCAAGGATGGATGACCCCCATACTCAACTACCTGAAGTCGGGAACTCTCCCCGCCGAAAGAAAAGAAGCTAAAAGGCTTGCAAAGGACGCCCAGAATTATACACTAATCCACGACGTGTTATACAGAAGAGGATTCTCAAACCCCTCCTTAGATGCGTTCCGACCTCAGAAACAAAGAGCGTCCTCGAGGAAGTCCACGGAGGTATGTGTGGAAACCATCTCGGAGCTCGGGCATTATCCAAAAAAATAGTCCGAGCCGGGTTCTAATGGCCGACCTTGCAAAGAGATGCAACGGAATTTGTGAAAATATGCCCCCCCTGCCAAAAACACGCCAATTTCCACAAGGCACCACCAGAAGACCTTATCAGCATTACCGCACCATGGCCCTTCGCAAAATGGGGACTTGACCTACTCGGCCCGTTCCCCCAAGGACCGGGGCAAGTCAAATACCTCATAGTAGGGGTCGACTACTTCACAAAGTGGATCGAAGCTGAACCCTTAGCCACCATTACGGCTCAGAAAAGCCGCAAATTCCTATACAAAAACATTGTCACAAGGTTCGGAGTCCCCTACTCCATCACAACGGACAATGGAACACAGTTCACGGACACAAGTTTTCAGAACTTAGTAGCCGAACTAAAAATCAAACAGCAATTCACCTCAGTCGAGCACCCACAAGCCAATGGACAAGCAGAGGCTGCAAATAAAGTCATCTTGGCAGGGTTAAAACGAAGACTCCAAGAGGCCAAAGGGGCATGGGCCGAGGAGCTCCCCCAGGTACTATGGGCATATCGGACAACCCCACACTCTACAACGGGAGAATCACCGTTCCGACTAGCTTACGGGATGGAGGCAATGATTCCTATCGAAATAGATGAAGGGTCACCCAGAGTCATCTTCTACAACGAAGAAGACAACTCGCAGGCACAAAAGGAAGAACTCGACCTCCTCCCCGAGGTCCGAGAAAGAGCCCGAATCCGAGAAGAAGCCTTAAAACGGCGAACGGCCCTCAGATACAATCAGAAAGTAATAAAGCGAAGCTTCTCCATTCATGACCTGATTCTAATCCGAAATGACATCGGAACACAAAAATCGGGAGAAGGAAAGCTAGCCGCAAATTGGAAAGGGCCCTACAAGGTAACAGAAGTCTTAGGGACAGGCTATTACAAAGTATCCGACCTAGAAGGCAATGAGCTGCCCAGGGCCTGGCACGCCTGTAATCTAAGACGGTACTACAGCTAGAAAAACTTAACCCGAGGTGTACTCTTTTTCCCTACAAGGGTTTTTTAATGAGACACCCGGTTAAGTAAGACACCCGACCTAGTCAAGGGTAAACACTCTGTAAATATTCTTTCTTTTTTAATACTAATCAAATTTTTCTATTTTTTTTCCTCATGATGAAACAAATCCTAGAAAGTACCTCGCCAAGGCGCATTAATTTATGCTCGGCAAAACGCAAAAAATCATTTGCCAAGAGACCACACAAGGTCGGCAAAGATAAAGCGACGAGGTTCAAATTAATGTGAGAAGTTATAAAGTAACTCTGAAAAGGCTCAGAAAAGCCAATAAAAAGAGATTACAAAAATAACTTAAAAAGGCCGACCAACAACAAGGTCGGACCCAACAAAAGGAGGTACTCGAAACGCCCGAGGCCCGAGAAAGAGCCCGGATCCAAAGAAAGAAGCCTTAAAACGGCGAAAACAAAGATTTCGAAAACGCTTACTAGAAAGTTGCTATACAACTAAAAAGTACAAGCGAAAAAACGAAAACAAAGATTTCGAAAACGCTTACTAAAAAGTTGCTATACAACTAAAAAGTACAAGCGACAAAAAAAAACGAAATCAAAAGAAAGGGTACAGCAAAAGTTCCAAGCGCTAGCTAAAAAGTTGTTATCCAAAAACAACTAAAAAGCATAAAAGCGGAACAAAAAGTCAAAACGCGAACAAAAACACCGCATAAATAAGCTAAAAAGTTACTACAAGTAGCTAATAAGCAAAAAGGTGTCCAAAGCGTTCACAGAAACCATCCAAAAACAAAAGAGCCCACAGGTCGGGCAAAACACCAAAAATAAAAAGATTACAGAGGATCAAGGTCCTTTCTAGACTCCACATCAACAGAAGGCTGCGGAGGAAACATAGATATCGGGACTGCATCAACAACAACGTCATCCCGGTTTGAAACCTCCACACCAGATCCATCCCCGGCCAAAGGTAAAGTCGGGTTCTCCACCGGAACTTTGGGGTCGGACACCGGAACCTCATCCTCGTTGGGAGCAGGAACAATCTTTCCCTCCACAACAACGTTATCCGTACTAAATAAGCTCAGATCCAGGTCAGGAGCAAGAACTCGGACCTGAGCCTTCAAATTCTCAAACATAGCATCCATACCCTTGGCCACATGACCTTCTAGCTCGTAAAAATCATCCCGAGCAGATTGCAACTTCTTCTTTGTCTCCACAAGCTCGGCATATATCCGAGTATAATTCTCCGTCGCCGCCTTCGCCATCTCCTCAGATGTCTTCGCTGCCGCCACAGCCGCGGTAGCTTTAGTTTTCTCTTTCTCCAAAGAGGCCTCCAGCTCAGTAATCCTGGCAGCCTTCAGTTGACTAATCCTATCAAACTCGGACTGAGCCTTCTCAAGTCGGGAGCTGGTCGCCCCAAGGGGGGATTTCTTGAACTCCCGGGCAATAGCGGCATGAAGACTAGCCATCCGGACACAGCTCCGCGCCATATACTGAAAATGATGCTCCATAGACACATCATCAGTAGAAATAAAGGTCTGAGGGAGAATATGCTGTTCAACCCAACCAAGAGCATCAAAGTCCTTATCGTTGAAATCGGCAAGCTCTTGAGAGGTCTTCTGCTTCTTGGGAGGAGGACCCGAGGACGGAGGAGAAGAAGAAGTAGCAGGCCCAGAGGTCGGAGGATCCTGACTTATAGCTCGGAACTGGGGAGTCGGAATAGTCTTCGACCGAGTCTGAACACCCACAGTAGTCTTCTGCGGAGAAGATCGGGCAGAAGCCTCCCCGGCCTCGATATTCCGAGCAGCCACAGACTTCTTCGTCCGACGAAGGAACTTCATGGAATCCGCCTGAGAAGACATCTCTGCAAGAAATAAAGAAAAGGATTACCACAACAGAAATTCCACCAAAAACAAGCAAAACCAAAATAATAAAAAAGATGAATCTCGGAAGAGGTCGGGAACTACCTAACTCGGAACGGAGAAGGCTTGGATCTCCCAACATTTTCTTCGTGTCCAAGTGAGGTGCCCGACCCCATAAACTGCTCACCACACCCACAAAAGCCTGCTCCACCTCATCTAGACTCTCAAAGGTATACTTAGCAGACACTACATTCTCCTGCCAACAAAGAGGAAAAGAAGGCTCCCCACTCTCATCTAGAAAGAAAGGTCGGACGTCTCCAGTAGCCCGGACCTTGAAATAAAAGTTCTTAAAATCGTGAAAGGACTCATCATACAGGGTACAAAACTTTCTTCCCTGGTTAGCCCTAAAAGAGACCCAAGATACCTTCCCTCCACCTGACCCCGGCTTCGTCAACACAAACAAGTAGGAAAAAAGAGAAATAGAGGGAGCAACGCCCAAAAACTGACACAAAAGTTGAAACAGCTTTAAAAATGCCCAAGAATTTGGATGGAGCTGCGTAGGGGCAAGGTTACAAGACCATAACACCTCGGACTCCAGGTCGGTAAAAGGAAGTCGGACACTCAGCTTAGAGAAAAAACAATCATAAGCGTAAAAGAAGAGCTTCTCGGAACTATCTAAGGGCGGGAAGCAAACTCTCTCCTCGGAATCCGGGGCTACTAGTTCATAATCCCTCTCAGACTCTCTATCTTCACATATGCTACATTGCCTACGAAACCTAGCTAAATACTCAGAATCTACCACAGAAGGGACTCTTAGAGGAACAGGATCTACCCAACCAAGACCACTTGGAATCTTGGTCGACATCGCTTGAAGAACCTTTCGAGACATAAAATTCTTGCCTACAAAGAAGAATACAACAGCAAGCAAAAATCACATAAAAGCAGACAGCGAGAACCCATTCAGCAAAGCAAGAAACAAAGATCTTTTAGAAGAAAATACAGCAACCCGGAGCAAAATACCAGAGAACAAAAAAGAGTCCCCCCCATGTACAAACAACTGGCGGCGCCTCTTTTCGGGGCAACCCAGGCATAGGGAAAAAGAAACAAACAAAGAGCCACACAAAAGAAACAGAAGCATATGTGCACAAGAAAAGAGATGGGAACAAACCTGGAAGAAAGAAACGAGGACGACGAGCTCCGAAGCAAGGAGAACGGAACGGCGGCGCAGAGGAAACCCCGGAAAGACACGCGGAAAGATTCGGGGAAGAAGAAGAACAAAAGAAAAAGGAAGCGGTGCTCAAAAAAGGAGATGGCGAAAACTCAGAAAACAGGAAGGGAACAGAATAAACGAAGAAAAGGACAAAAGGGGCAAATAAATAATGCCTTCACAAAGCCCGAACGGAAATCGAGGAGAAACGGTAAAATGCAATAAATGCAGGAACGGCCATTTTTGAATTTTGAAAAACTACTATGCCCGAGCTCGACCTCCCAAAAAGGACGAACTCGGGCAGGGGCACTGTTCATACCCTGACCGGGCTCCTCCAACTCGGCAAAATCCATGAAAGGTCCGACCTCGTCCCAAAGGCCCACGCCTGAGGTCGGACCTCGGACAATAAAGCTAAGAAGGCCCATCAAAAGGAATGCAGCCCAAAACCTAAGGGCCGAAAAGGCCTAGGAAAGGCGGTTCCACAAAGATAGAGATAAAACTCCCAAAAGATAAGATAAGATAAGAATATCTTATCCAGGGAAGATCACGGCCAACTACTATAAATACACTGGAGCACCCAGGTATGACACACATTCCACATTCTACACATATCTGCTTGAACCCATGCTAACTTAAAGCATCGGAGTGTCATTGCAGGTACAACCACCAACCACTCCACATATAAAGCTCGAGTCCCTGACCCCCACCTCGGGCCTCTCCAAGACGACCGAGCTACACGTTTCAGGTAACCCTCGGAACAGGTACCATTCTGGGCGTTTAACGCCAGGAATGGTGCCATTTTGGGCGTTAAACGCCAGAATGGGCACCATTCTGAGCGTTTAACGCCAGGTGTGCAGCATCCTGGGCGTTTTAGAAAAACGTCCAGTGATAAAGGAATTCTGGCGTTTAACGCCAGCCAGGGCACCTGGCTGGGCGTTAAACGCCCAAAAGGGGCAACAATTGGGCGTTAAACGCCAGAATGGGTGCCATTCTGGGCGTTTAACGCCAGAAAGGTGGGGGGACCACAATTTTGTTTTCAAATCAAATTTTTTCAAACTTTCCTTTTCTTACCCATATTTTTCTACAAAAACAAATTTCAATCTCTCATAATTCACTTTCAAATCTTCAAAAATCAAAAATCATTCTTCAAATCTCTCAAATCATTCCCAAATTTTGTTCAAAAACTTACACTTCTCTCAATTTCTTTCCATATCTTCTCAAATCTCCTTTCAAATTTTTCTTTTTTTCGAAATCTCTCCTCCCCACTTTATAAATACACGTTTGGCACCCCTCATTCCCCACACCATTCGAATTTGCTCTTCCTCTCTCTCTTCTTTCCTTTCTTTTGCTTGAGGACAAGCAAACCTCTAAGTTTGGTGTGCTTTTCCATGATCACTAAGCCAAGATTCATCAAGATCATGGCTCCTAAGGGAAAATAAACCAATTTAAGAGGAAAGAAAGAAAATAATCCAAAGAATCTTTGGAATCAAGAGAAGTTCTTAACCAAAGAACATGAAGACCATTATCACAAAATAATGAGTCTGAGGTCAGTGATCCCAGAAGTTAAATTTGATCTGAAAGAAGTTGAATATCTGGGGATCCAAGAGCAAATTCGAAACAGAGGATGGGAAGTTCTAACCAATCCTGAGATAAAGGTTGGAAGGAATATGGTTCAGGAATTCTACTCAAATCTGTGGTTAACAGATAAGCAGAGAATGACTGGAACTGCTTACCATACCTATAGAACCATGGTCAGAGGGAAAGTTATGTACTTCCATCTGGACAAAATAAGAGAAATCTTCAAATTACCTCAACTGCAAGTTGATCCTAAATCCTTTAATAGGAGAATGGTGAGAGCAGATAAAGGGTTGGATCAAGTTCTAGAGGACATATGCCTCCCTGGAACTAAGTGGATAACCAATTCTAAGGGTGTCCCAAACCAACTCAAGAGGGGAGACCTCAAACCAATTGCAAGAGGTTGGCTAGACTTTATTGGGCGTTCCATACTGCCCATTAGCAACCGTTCTGAGGTCACTATCAAGAGAGCAGTGACGATTCATTGCATTATGCTTGGAAAAGAAGTGGAGGTTCATCATGTGATTGCTTGTGAGATCTACACAATTGCAAATAAAAATTCCACTGAAGCCAAATTGGCATACCCAAGCTTAATCTCCTTGCTCTGTAAAGAGGCTGGGGTAAAGATGGGAGTAGATGAATTCATACCCATTGAACATCCAATCACCAAGAAGTCAATGGAAGGACAAATGCAAGACAACTCTATCAAAAGGAGGGCGCAGGAGTTCCTCCCTGAATTCCCTGAAATTGGCTACTGGGCCAGCCTAGAAGCATCTATCAACAAGTTGCAAGAGACTATGGAGCAACTGAAGGAAGAACAGCAGAATCAAAACTGCATGCTCTGCAAATTGCTGAAGGAACAAGAGAAGCAGGGGCGTGAACTCCAAGAGTTCAAACGCCAAAAGCTTTCATCTCAAGTTGAGGGAGCATCCACTTCTCAAAATTAAGGTTGTTGAGTCCTAACTCTGTGAAAACCTCTATCATTAGGAGCCTATTTAAATTTTTGTTTTCTATTTTTATTTTTATTTTCTAGTCTCATCTTATATTTATTTTTTAGTCTTGTTTTTAATTCATAATTAATAAAATTTAAAATTCATGTCTTAAAGCTATGAATGTCCTATGAATCCATCACCTCTCTTAAATGAAAAATGCTTTAATCACAAAAGAACAAGAAGTACAGGATTTCAAAATTTATCCTTGAAACTAGTTGAATTAGTTTGATGTGGTGACAATAATTTTTGTTTTCCGAATGAATGCTTGAACAGTGCATATGTCTCTTGAATTTGTTATTTTGAGAATGTTAAAATTGTTGGCTCTTGAAAGAATGAGGAAAAAGAGAACTGTTATTGAGGATCTGAAAAATCATCAAATTGATTCTTGAAGCAAGAAAAAGCAGTGATTCAAAAAAAAATTCGAAAAAAAAAGAAGAGAGAAAGAAAAAGAAAAAGAAAGAAATAAAGTTGTGATCCAAGGCAAAAAGAGTGTGCTTAAGAACCCTGGACACCTCTAATTGGGGACTCTAGCAAAGTTGAGTCACAATCTGAAAAGGCTCACCCAATTATGTGTCTGTGGCATGTATGTATCCGGTGGTAATACTGGAAGACAGAGTGCTTTGGGCCACAGCCAAGACTCATACACTAGCTATGTTCAAGAATCATTATACTTAACTAGGAGAATCAATAACACTATCTGAGTTCTGAGTTCTTATAGATGCCAATCATTCTGAACGTCAAAGGATAGAGTGAGATGCCAAAACTGTTCGGAGGCAAAAAGCTACTAGTCCCGCTCATCTAATTGGAGCTAAGTTTCCTTGATATTTTGGAGTCTATAGTATATTCTCTTCTTTTTATCCTATTTTGATTTTCAGTTGCTTGGGGACAAGCAACAATTTAAGTTTGGTGTTGTGATGAGCGGATAATTTATACGCTTTTTGGCATTGTTTTTAGTATGTTTTTAGTATGATCTAGTTAGTTTTTAGTATATTTTGATTAGTTTTTAGTTAAAATTCACTTTTCTGGACTTTACTATGAGTTTGTGTGTTTTTCTGTGATTTCAGGTATTTTCTGGCTGAAATTGAGGGTCCTGAGCAAAAATCTGATTCAGAGACTGAAAAGGACTGCAGATGCTGTTGGATTCTGACCTCCCTGCACTCGAAGTGGATTTTCTGGAGCTACAAAAGCCCAATTGGTGCGCTCTCAACGGCATTGGAAAGTAGACATCCTGGCTTTCCAGCAATGTATAATAGTCCATACTTTGCCCGAGATTTGATGGCCCAAACTGGCGTGGCAAAACAGCCTCAGAAATTCCAGCGTTTAACGCTGGAACTGGCATAAAACTTGGAGTTAAACGCCCAAACTGGCATAAAAGCTGGCGTTTAACTCCAGAAAAGGTCTCTACACGAAAATGCTTCAATGCTCAGCCCAAGCACACACCAAGTGGACCCATAAGTGGATTTTTACGTCATTTACTCATCTCTGTATACCCTAGGTTACTAGTTTACTATTAATAGGATCTTTTGACATTGTGTCAGTACCTCATGACACTTTACACGTTTCTCATTGTATATTCTACAGCATGAGTCTCTAAACTCCATGGTTGGGGGTGAGGAGCTCTGCTGTGTCTTGATGGATTAATGCAATTACTACTGTTTTTCATTCAATCATGCTTGCTTCCATTCTAAGATATTACTTGTTCTTAAACCGGATGAATGTGATGATCTGTGACAATCATCATCATTCTCAACTATGAACGTGTGCCTGACGACCACCTCCGTTCTACCTTAGATTAAGTAGATATCTCTTGGATTCTTTAATCAGAATCTTCGTGGTATAAGCTAGAACTGATGGCGGCATTCAAGAGAATCCGGAAGGTCTAAACCTTGTCTGTGGTATTCTGAGTAGGATTCAATGATTGAATGACTGTGACGAGCTTCAAACTCCTGAAGGCGGGGCGTTAGTGACAGACGCAAAAGAATCATTGGATTCTATTCTGGCCTGATTGAGAATCGACAGATGGATAGCCGTGCCGTGACAGGGTGCGTTGAACATTTCCACTGAGAGGATGGGAGGTAGCCATTGACAACGGTGAAACCCTACATACAGCTTGCCATGGAAGGAGCCTTGCGTGTTTGAAGAAGAAGACCGTAGGAAAGCAGAGATTCAGAAGATGTAGCATCTCCAAAACCTCAACCTATTCTCTATCACTGCAAAACAAGTACTTATTTCATGTTCTTTTACTTTTCACAATCAATCCTGATAATTTCTGATATCATGACTGAGATTTACAAGATAACCATAGCTTGCTTCAAGCCGACAATCTCCGTGGGATCGACCCTTACTCACGTAAGGTATTACTTGGACGACCCAGTGCACTTGCTGGTTAGTTGTGCGGAATTGCAAAAGTGTGATTGCAATTTCGTGCACCATTTTTCAAATCGTATCTTCTCAATCACATCTTTTTAAAACCATAACTTTTCAATCATATCTTTTTAATCATATCTTTTTCAAAATAATTTTCAATCATATCTTTTTGATTTCTAATTTCAAAATCGTTTTCAAAAATCACTTGATTTCTTTTCCACCCTTGGTTTTCGAAAATCAATTAGTGTTTTTCAGAATGTTTTTAAATATTTTACTTAAATTTCAAAAATTTCTTCCCCTCTTCCCACATCCTTCTATTTATGGACTAACACTATTCTTTAATGCACAATTCGAACTCCATCTTTCTTGATAAGTTTGAATTCTTCTACTTCTTCCTTCTATTTTTCTTTTCCTCTGACACCTCAAGGATTCTCTATACTGTGACATAGAGGATTCCATATTTTCTTGTTCTCTTCTCTTTCATATGAGTAGGAGAAAAGACAAAAGCATTCTTGTTGAGGCTGACCCTGAACTTGAAAGGACCTTGAAGCGAAAGCTAAGAGAAGCTAAGGCACAACTCTCTGTAGAGGACCTAACAGAAATCTTCAAACAAGAAGAACCCATGGCAGCCGAAAACAACAACAATGCCAACAATGCAAGGAAGGTGCTGGGTGACTTTACTGCACCTACTCCCGACTTCTATGGGAGAAGCATCTCTATCCCTACCATTGGGGCAAACAACTTTGAGCTTAAGCCTCAGTTGGTTTCTCTAATGCAACAGAATTGCAAGTTCCATGGACTTCCATTGGAAGATCCTCATCAGTTTTTAGCTGAGTTCTTGCAAATCTGTGACACTGTCAAGACTAATAGGGTTGACCCTGAGGTCTACAGACTTATGCTATTCCCTTTTGCTGTAAGAGACAGAGCTCATTGAAATGGTTGCAAATAACCAATTCATGTACACTTCTGAAAGGAATCCTATGAACAATGGGACGAATCAGAAGAAAGGAGTTCTTGAGATTGATACTCGGAATGCCATATTGGCTCAGAACAAAATATTGACTCAGCAAGTCAATTTGATTTCTCAGAGTCTGTTTGGAATGCAAGCTGCACCATGCAGTACTAAGGACGCTTCATCTGAAGAAGAAGCTTATGATCCTGAGAACCCTTCAATGGAAGAGGTGAATTACATGGGAGAACCCTATGGAAACACCTATAATTCTTTATGGAGAAATCATCCAAATCTCTCATGGAAGGATCAATAGAGACCTCAACAAGGTTTCAACAACAATAATGGTGGAAGAAACAGGTTTAGCAAGGCAAGCCTTTTCCATCATCTTCTCAGCAACAGACAGAGAATTCTAAGCAGAGCCACTCTGACTTAGCAACCATGGTCTCTGATCTAATCAAAACCACTCAAAGTTTCATGACTGAAACGAGGTCCTCCATTAGAAACTTGGAGGCACAAGTGGGTCAGCTGAGTAAGAAAATTACTGAACTCCCTCCTAGTACTCTTCCAAGCAATACAGAAGAGAATCCAAAAGGAGAATGCAAGGCCATTAACATGACCTACATGGTCGAATTTGGAGAGGAGGAAAAGGCAGTGAACGCCACTGAGGAAGACCTCAATGGACGTCCACTGGCCTCCAATGAGTTCCCTAATGAGGAACCATGGGAATCTGAGGCTCACACTGAGACCATAGAGATTCCATTGGATTTACTTCTGCCATTCATGAGCTCTAATGAGTATTCTTCCTCTAAAGAGGCTGAGTATGTCACCGAATAGCAAGTTGCTAAATACCTTGGAGCAATCATGAAGCTAAATGACAAGTTATTTGGTAATGAGACTTGGGAGGATGAACCCCCTTTGCTCACCAAAGAACTGGATGACTTGTCTAGGCAGAAATTACCTCAAAAGAGACAAGATCCTGGAAAGTTTTCAATACCTTGTACCATAGGCACCATGACCTTTAAGAAGGCTCTGTGTGACCTAGGGTCAAGCATAAACCTCATGACTCTCTCTGTAATGGAGAAGCTAGGGATCTTTGAGGTACAAGCTACAAGAATCTCACTAGAGATGGCAGACAATTCAGGAAAACAAGCTTATGGACTTGTAGTGGATGTTCTGGTAAAGATTAAAGACCATTACATCCCTGCTGATTTCATAGTCCTAGAGACTGGGAAGTGCATGGATGAATCCATCATCCTTGGCAGACCCTTCCTAGCCACAGCAAAGGCTGTGATTGATGTTGACAGAGGAGAATTGATCATTCAAGTGAATGAAGAATCCTTAGTGTTTAAGGCTCAAGGATATCCCTCTGTAACCATGGAGTGGAAGCATGAAGAGCTTCTCTCAAAACAGAGCCAATAGAGCCCCCACAGTCAAACTCTAATTTTGGTGTTGGGAGGCCACAACCAACTTCTAAGTTTGGTGTTAAACCCCCACATTTAAACTCTAAGTTTGGTGTTGGGAGGTTCCAACATTGCTCTGAGTATCTGTGAAGCTCCACGAGAGCCCACTGTCAAGCTACTGACATTAAAGAAGCGCTTGTTGGGAGGCAACCCAATGTTATATTTAATCCATTGTCCTTTGTTATTTCATGTTTTCTGTAGGTTGATGATCATGGGAAGTCATAAAATCAATTGAAAAAGCAAAAACAGAATGAAAAACAGAAAGAAAAATAGCACACCCTGGAAGAAGACCTTGCTGGCGTTTAAACGCCAGTAAGGGCAGCAAATGGGCGTTTAACGCCCAGTCTGGCACCATTCTGGGCGTTTAACGGCAGAAAGGGGCACCAGACTGGTGTTAAACGCCAGGAAAGGGCAAGAAGTTGGCGTTAAACACCAGAAATGGGCACCAGCCCAGCGTTTAACGCCAGATTTGGCATGAAGAGCATTTTTGCTCGCCACTTGGTGCAGGGATGACTTTTCCTTGACACCTCAGGATCTGTGGACCCCACAGGATCCCCACCTACCCCACCACCCTCTCTCTTCTTCTTCACCCATTCACCAATCACCTCAACCACTCTTCCCCAAAAACCCCTCACCTATCAAATCCCATCTTTCTCTTCACCACTCACATCCATCCTTCATAAAACCTCACCTACCTCACCATTCAAATTCAAACCACTTTCCCTCCCAAACCCACCCCTATATAAACCCATCTTCACCCCTTCATTTTCACACAACCTAAACACTACTTCTTCCCCTTTGGCCAAACCACAAAGCCATCTCCATCTCCTCTATTTCTTCTTCTTCTACTCTCTTCTTTCTTCTTTTGCTCGAGGACGAGCAAACCTTTTAAGTTTGGTATGGTAAAAGCATTGCTTTTTGTTTTTCCATAACCATTTATGGCATCCAAGGCCGGAGAAACCTCTAGAAAGAGGAAAGGGAAGGCAAAAGCTTCCACCTCCGAGTCATGAGAGATGGAGAGATTCATCTCAAGGGTGCATCAAGACCACTTCTATGAAGTTGTGGCCTTGAAGAAGGTATCCCCGAGGTCACTTTTAAACTCAAAAAGAGTGAATTTCCGGAGATCCGACATGAGATTCGAAGAAGAGGTTGGAAAGTTCTTACCAACCCCATTCAACAAGTCAGAATCTTAATGGTTCCAGAGTTCTATGCCAATGCATGGATTACCAAGAACCATGATCAAAGTGTGAACCCAGACCCAAAGAATTGGCTTACAATGGTTCGGGGGAAATACTTAGATTTTAGTCCGGAAAATGTAAGGTTGGCATTCAACTTGCCCATGATGCAAGGAGATGAACACCCATACACTAGAAGGGTCAACTTTGATCAAAGGTTGGACCAAGTCCTCATAGACATTTGTGAAGAGGGCGCTCAATGGAAGAGAGATTCAAGAGGAAAGCCGGTTCAACTGAGAAGGCATGACCTCAAGCCCGTGGCTAGGGGATGGTTGGAGTTTATCCAACGCTCAATCATTCCCACTAGCAACCGGTCTGAAGTTACTATAGACCGGGCTATCATGATTCATAGCATCATGATTGGAGAGGAGGTAGAAGTTCATGAGGTTATAGCCCAAGAACTTTATAAGGTGGCGGACAAGTTCTCTACCTTGGCAAGGTTAGCCTTTCCTCATCTCATTTGTCACCTCTGTTATTCAGTTGGAATTGACATAGAGGGAGACATCCCCACTGATGAGGACAAGCCCATCACTAAGAAAAGGATGGAGCAAATAAGAGATCCCACTCATCATGAAATCCCTGAGATCCCTCAAGGGATGCACCTTCCTCCACAAAACTATTGGGAGCAAATCAACACCTCCCTAGGAGAATTAAGTTCCAACATGGGACAACTAAGGGTGGAGTACCAAGAACATTCCATCCTCCTCCATGAAATTAGAGAAGATCAAAGAATCATGAGAGAGGAGCAACAAAGGCAAGGAAGAGATATTGAGGAGCACTCCATAAGATCTTCAAGAGGAAGAACAAGCCGACATCACTAAGGTGGACCCGTTCTTTAATCTCCTTGTTCCTTATTTTCCTGTTTTTCGAATTTTATGCTTATGTTTATCCATGTTTATGTCTTGTGATCATTAGTGTCTTAGTGTCTATGCCTTAAAAGTTATGAATGTCCTATGAATCCATCACCTTTCTTAAATGAAAACTCTTTTTATTACAAAAGAACAAGAAGTACATGATTTCGAATTCATCCTTAAAACTAGCTTAATTATTTCGATGTGGTGACAATACTTTTTGTTTTTTGAATGTATGCTTGAACAGTGCATATGTCTTTTGAATTTGTTGTTCATGAATGTTAAAATTGTTGGATCTTGAAAGAATGATGAAAAAGGAGACATGTTACTGAGGATCTGAAAAATCATAAAAATGATTCTTGAAGCAAGAAAAAGCAATGAAAAGCTTGCAAAAAAAAAAAGAAAGAGCAAGCAGAAAAAGCCAATAGCCCTTTAAACCAAAAGGGAAGGGTAATAAAAAGGATCCAAGGCTTTGAGCATCAGTGGATAGGAGGGCCTACAGGAATAATATACTGGCCTAAGCGACTAAACCAAGCTGTCCCTAACCATGTGCTTGTGGCGTGAAGGTGTCAAGTGGAAACTTGAGACTAAGCGGTTAAAGTCGTGATCTAAAGAAAAAAGAGTGTGCTTAAGAACCCTGGACACCTCTAATTGGGGACTCTAGCAAAGCTGAGTCAAAATCTGAAAAGGTTCACCCAGTTATGTGTCTGTGGCATGGATGTATCTGGTGGTAATACTGGAAAACAGAGTGCTTTGGGCCACGGCCAAGACTCATAAAGTAGCTGTGTTCAAGAATCAACATACTTAACTAGGAGAATCAATAACACTATCTAAATTCTGAGTTCCTATAGAAGCCAATCATTCTGAACTTCAAAGGATAAAGCGAGATGCCAAAACTGTTCAGAGGCAAAAAGCTACTAGTCCCGCTCATCTAATTGGAGCTAAGTTTCATTGATAGTTCGGAGTTTATAGTATATTCTCTTCTTTTTATCCTATTTGATTTTCAGTTGCTTGGGGACAGGCAACAATTTAAGTTTGGTGTTGTGATGAGCGGATAATTTATATGCTTTTTGGGATTGTATTTTGTATGTTTTAGTTAGTTTTTAGTATATTTTTATTAGTTTTTAGTTAAAATTCACTTTTCTGGACTTTACTATGAGTTTGTGTGTTTTTCTGTGATTTCAGGTATTTTCTGGCTGAAATTGAGGGACCTGAGCAAAAATCTGATTCAGAGGCTGAAAAGGACTGCAGATGCTGTTGGATTCTGACCTCCCTGCACTCGAAGTGGATTTTCTGGAGCTACAGAATCCTAATTAGCGCGCTCTCAACGGCGTTGGAAAGTAGACATCCTGGGCTTTCCAAAAATATATAATAGTCTATACTTTGCCCGAGATTTGATGGCCCAAACTGGCGTTCCAAATCAGCTCAAAACTGCCCGGCGTTAAACGCTGGAACTGGCACAAGAATGGGAGTTAAACGCCCAAACTGGCACAAAAGCTGGCGTTTAACTCCAAGAGAAGTCTCTACACGAAAATGCTTCAATGCTCAGCCCAAGCACACACCAAGTGGGCCCGGAAGTGGATTTTTATGTAATTTACTCATCTTTGTAAACCCTAGGCTACTAGTTCTCTATAAATAGGACCTTTTACTATTGTATTTTCACCTTTGGATCTTTGGATCATTTTAGATCTTTTGATCATCTTTGGATGCCTAGTTCTTAGATCATTGGGAGGCTGGCCATTGGTGCACGAAATTGCAATCACACTTTTGCAATTCCGCATAACTAACCAGCAAGTGCACTGGGTCGTCCAAGTAATACCTTACGTGAGTAAGGGTCGATCCCACGGAGATTGTCGGCTTGAAGCAAGCTATGGTTATCTTGTAACTCTTAGTCAGGATATCAGAAATTATCAGGATTGATTGTGAAAAGCAAAAGAACATGAAATAAGTACTTGTTTTGCAGTGATGGAGAATAGGTTGAGGTTTTGGAGATGCTCCATCTTCTGAATCTCTGCTTTCCTACTGTCTTCTTCTTCAAGCACGCAAGGCTCCTTCCATGGCAAGCTGTATGTAAGGGTTTCACCGTTGTCAGTGGCTACCTCCCATCCTCTCAGTGGAAATGTTCAACGCACCCTGTCACGGCACGGCTATCCATCTGTCGGTTCTCAATCAGGCCGGAATAGAATCCAGTGATTCTTTTGCGTCTGTCACTAACGCCCCGCCTTCAGGAGTTTGAAGCTCGTCACAGTCATTCAATCATTGAATCCTACTCAGAATACCACAGACAAGGTTTAGACCTTCCGGATTCTCTTGAATGCCACCATCAGTTCTAGCTTATACCACGAAGATTCTAATTAAAGAATCCAAGTGATATCTACTTAATCTAAGGTAGAACGGAGGTGGTTGTCAGGCACACGTTCATAGTTGAGAATGATGATGAGTGTCACGGATCATCACATTCATCCGGTTTAAGAACAAGTAATATCTTAGAATGGAAGCAAGCATGATTGAATGAAAAACAGTAGTAATTGCATTAATCCATCAAGACACAGCAGAGCTCCTCACCCCCAACCATGGGGTTTAGAGACTCATGCCGTGGAAGGTACACAAAGAAACGTGTAAAGTGTCATGAGGTATAGATACAATGTCAAAAGATCCTATTAATAGTAAGCTAGTAACCTAGGGTATACAAAAATGAGTAAATGATGTAAAAATCCACTTCTGGGTCCACTTAGTGTGTGCTTGGGCTGAGCATTGAAGCTTTCATGTGTAGAGACTTTTTCTGGAGTTAAACGCCAGCTTTCATGCCAGTTTGGGCGTTTAACTCCAATTTTTATGCCAGTTCCAGCGTTAAACGCTGGAAATTCTGAGGCTGATTTGCAACGCCAGTTTGTGCCATCAAATCTTGGACAAAGTATGGACTATTATACATTGCTGGAAAGCCCAGGACGTCTACTTTCCAATGCCGTTGAGAGCACGCCAATTGGGCTTCTGTAGCTTCAGAAATTCCACTTCGAGTGCAGGGAGGTCAGAATCCAACAGCATCTGTAGTCCTTTTCAGTCTCTGAATCAGATTTTTGCTCAGGACCCTCAATTTCAGCCAGAAAATACCTGAAATCACAGAAAAACACACAAACTCATAGTAAAGTCCAGAAAAGTGAATTTTAGCTAAAAACTAATAAAAATATACTAAAAACTAACTAGATCATACTAAAAACATACTAAAAACAATGCCAAAAGGCGTATAAATTATCCGCTCATCACAACACCAAACTTAAATTGTTGCTTGTCCCCAAGCAACTGAAAATCAAAGTAGGATGAAAAGAAGAGAATATACTATAGACTCCAAAATATCAAGGAAACTTAGCTCCAATTAGATGAGCGGGTCTAGTAGCTTTTTGCTTCCGAACAGTTTTGGCATCTCACTTTATCCTTTGAAGTTCAGAATGATTGGCATCTATAGGAACTCAGAACTCAGATAGTGTTATTGATTCTCCTAGTTGAGTATAATGATTTTTGAACATAGCTAGTGTATGAGTCTTGGCTGTGGTCCAAAGCACTCTGTCTTCCAGTATTACCACCGGATACATACATGCCACAGACACATAATTGGGTGAACCTTTTCAGATTGTGACTCAGCTTTGCTAGAGTCCCCAATTAGAGGTGTCCAGGGTTCTTAAGCACACTCTTTTTTCCTTGGTTCACAACTTTATTTCTTTCTTTCTCTTTTTTTTTCGAAATTTTTTTTTGTATTCACTGTTTTTTCTTGCTTCAAGAATCAATCTGATGATTTTTTAGATCCTCAATAACAGTTCTCTTTTTCCCTCATTCTTTCAAGAGCCAACAATTTTAACTTTCTCAAAACAACAAATTCAAAAGACATATGCACTGTTCAAGCATTCATTCAAAAAACAAAAAGTATTGTCACCACATCAAACTAATTCAACTAGTTTCAAGGATAAATTCGAAATCCTGTACTTCTTGTTCTTTTGTGATTAAAGCATTTTTCATTTAAGAGAGGTGATGGATTCATAGGACATTCATAGCTTTAAGACATGAATTTTAAATTTTATTAATTATGAATTAAGAACAAGACTCAAAAATAGATATAAGATGAGACTAAAAATAGAAAACAAAAATTTAAATAGGCTCCTAATGATAGAGGTTTTTCACAGAGTTAGGACTCAACAACCTTGATTTTGAGAAGTGGATGCTCCCTCAAATTGAGGGGAGAACTTTTGGCGTTTCAGTTCTTGAAGTTCGCACCCCTGCTTCTCTTGTTCCTTCAGCAATTTGCAGAGCATGCAGTTCTGATTCTGCTGTTCTTCCTTAAGTTGCTCCATAGTCTCTTGCAACTTGGTGATAGATGCTTCTAGGTTGGCCCAGTAGCCAATTTCAGGAAATTCAGGGAGGAACTCCTACGCCCTCCTTTTGATAGAGTTGTCTTGTATTTGTCCTTCCATTGACTTCTTGGTGATTGGATGTTCAATGGGTATGAATTCATCTACTCCCATCTTTACCCCAGCCTTTTTACAGAGCAAGGAGATCAAGCTTGGGTAAGCCAATTTGGCTTCAGTGGACTTCTTATTTGTAATTGTGTAGATCTCACAAGCAATCACATGATGAACCTCCACTTCTTTTCCAAGCATAATGCAATGAATCATCACTGCTCTCTTGATAGTGACCTCAGAACGGTTGCTAGTGGGCAGTATGGAACGCCCAATAAAGTCTAGCCAACCTCTTGCAATTGGTTTGAGGTCTCCCCTCTTGAGTTGGTTTGGGACACCCTTTGAATTGGTTATCCACTTAGTTCCAGGGAGGCATATGTCCTCTAGAACTTGATCCAACCCTTTATCTGCTCTCACCATTCTCCTATTAAAGGATTCAGGATCATCTTGCAGTTAAGGCAATTTGAAGATTTCTCTTATTTTGTCCAGATGGAAGTACATAACTTTCCCTCTGACCATGGTTCTGTAAGTATGGTAAGCAGTTCCAGTCATTCTCTGCTTATCTGTTAGCCACAGATTTGAGTAGAATTCCTGAACCATATTCCTTCCAACCTTTATCTCAGGATTGGTTAGAACTTCCCATCCTCTGTTTCGAATTTGCTCTTGGATCCCCGGATATTCATCTTCTTTCAGATCAAATTTAACTTCCGGGATCACTGACCTCAGACCCATTATTTTGTGATAATGGTCTTCATGTTCTTTGGTTAAGAACTTCTCTTGATTCCAAAGATTCTTTGGATTATTCTCTTTCTTTCCTCTTAAATTGGTTTGTTTTCCCTTAGGAGCCATAATCTTGATGAATCTTGGCTTTAGTGATCACGGAAAAGCACACCAAACTTAGAGGTTTGCTTGTCCTCAAGCAAAAGAAAGGAAGGAGGAGAGAGAGGAGAAGAGCAAATTCGAATGGTGTGGGGGAATGGTGAGGCTGAACGTGTTTTTATAGAGGGGAAGGAGATTTCGAAAAAAAATTGAAAGGAGATTTGAGAAGATATGGAGAGAATTTGAGAGAAGAGTGAGTTTTTGAATAAGATTTGGGATTGATTTGAGAGAGATTTGAAGAATGATTTTGATTTTTGAGGATTTGAAAGTGAATGATGAAAGGTTGAGATGTGTTTATGTAGAAAAGTATGGGTAAGAAAAGGAAAGTTTGAAAAAAATTTGATTGGAAAGCAAAATCTTGGTCCCCCACCTTTCTGGCGTTAAACGCCCAGAATGGCATCCATTCTGGCGTTTAATGCCCATTTGCTGCCCATTGTGGGCGTTTAACGCCCAGCCAGATGCCCTGGCTTGCGTTAAACGCCAGAATTCCCTTTATCACTGGGCGTTTTGCTAAACGCCCAGGATGCTGCTCACCTGGCGTTAAACGCCCAGAATGGTGCCCATTCTGGCGTTTAACGCCCAAAATGGCACCTTTACTGGCGTTAAACGCCCAGAATGGTGCCCATTCTGGCGTTTAATGCCCAAAGTACCCCTTACTGGCGTTTTTTCACCAGTAAGCTCTTTTTCTCTACTTTTTGCACTGAATCCTTCTGTAACTCTGTGAATTCCTTCATTTTTGATACTTGCCTTTGTAAGAACAAAACATATAACCTGCTAATGACTGGGTTGCCTCCCAGCAAGCGCTTCTTTACTGTCTTTAGCTGGACCTTTACTGAGAATCACTCAAGTCTCAGTTTTGAGCATTCCTGCTCAAAATTGCTTTCAAGATAATGCTTGATTTTCTGTCCATTAACAATGAACTTTTTGTCAGAATCAATATCCTGAAGCTCAACATATCCATATGGTGACACTCCTGTAATCACATACGGACCCCTCCACCGGGATTTAAGTTTTCCTGGGAACAATCTGAGCCTAGAGTTGAAGAGCAGAACTTTTTGTCTTGGCTCAAAGACTCTGGATGACAACTTCTTGTCATGCCATTTCTTTGCCTTTTCCTTATAAAGCTTTGCATTTTCAAAGGCACTGAGTCTAAATTCATCTAGCTCATTTAGCTGGAGTAATCTCTTTTCACCAGCTAACTTAGCATCCAGGTTTAGGAATCTGGTTGCCCAGTAGGCTTTATGTTCCAGTTCCACGGGCAAATGACAGGCCTTGCCATACACAAATTGGTATGGTGAGGTTCCTATTGGGGTCTTGAATGCTGTTCTGTATGCCCACAGAGCATCATCCAAGCTCCTTGCCCAATCCTTTCTTCGGGCCATCACAGTCTGTTCTAGGATTCTTTTTAGCTCTCTGTTAGAGACTTCAGCTTGCCCATTTGTCTGTGGATGATACGGGGTAGCCACTTTGTGGCTAATTCCATATCTGACCATAGCAGAGTACAGCTGTTTATTGCAGAAATGAGTGCCCCCATCACTGATTATGACCCTGGGAACACCAAATCTGCTAAAGATGTGTTTCTGGAGGAATTTCAGCACAGTCTTAGTATCATTAGTGGGTGTGGCAATTGCTTCTACCCACTTAGATACATAGTCCACTGCCACCACAATGTAAGTGTTTGAGTATGATGGTGGGAATGGACCCATAAAATCAATTCCCCATACATCAAACAACTCAATCTCTAATATCCCTTGTTGAGGCATGGCATATCCGTGAGGCAAGTTACCAGCTCTTTGGCAACTGTCACAGTTACGCACAAACTCTCGAGCATCTCTATAGAGGGTAGGCCAGTAGAAGCCACATTGGAGGACTTGAGTGGCTGTTCGCTCACTTCCAAAATGTCCTCCATACTGTGATCCATGGCAGTGCCATAGGATCCGTTGTGCTTCTTCTCTGGGTACACATCTGCGGATCATTCCGTCTGCACATCTCTTAAAGAGATATGGTTCATCCCATAGGTAGTACTTGGCATCTGAAATTAATTTCTTTTTTTGCACTCTGCTGTACTCCTGGGGTATGAACCTCACAGCTTTATAATTTGCAATATCTGCAAACCATGGAGCTTCCTGGACGGCAAAGAGTTGCTCATCCGAGAAAGTCTCAGAAATCTCAGTAGAAGGGAGGGACGCCCCAGCTACTGGTTCTATTCGGGACAGATGATCAGCTACTTGGTTCTCTGTCCCTTTTCTGTCTCTTATTTCTATATCAAACTCTTACAGAAGCAACACCCATCTTATAAGCCTGGGTTTTGAATCCTGCTTTGTGAGTAAGTATTTAAGAGCAGCATGGTCAGTGTACACAATCACTTTGGATCCCACTAGATAGGATCTAAACTTGTCAATGGCATAGACCACTGCAAGTAACTCTTTTTCTGTGGTTGTGTAATTCTTCTGTGCGTCATTTAGAACACGGCTGCAATAATAAATGACGTGCAGAAGTTTGTTATGCCTCTGTCCCAACACTGCACCAATGGCATGGTCACTGGCATCACACATTAGTTCAAATGGCAATGTCCAATCTGGTGCAGAGATGACTGGTGCTGTGACCAGCTTAGCTTTCAGGGTCTCAAATGCCTGCAGACACTGTGTGTCAAACACAAATGGTGTGTCAGCAGCTAGCAGGTTGCTCAAAGGTTTTGCAATTTTCGAAAAATCCTTTATGAACCTTCTATAGAATCCTGCATGCCCCAGAAAGCTTCTGATTGCCTTAACATTGGCAGGTGGTGGTAATTTTTCGATTACCTCTACCTTTGCCTTATCCACCTCTATTCCCCTGCTTGAAATTTTGTGTCCAAGGACAATTCCTTCAGTCACCATAAAGTGACATTTCTCCCAGTTTAAAACCAGGTTAGTCTCTTGGCACCTCTTCAGGACAAGTGATAGGTGGTTAAGACAGGAGCTGAATGAGTCTCCATATACTGAGAAGTCATCCATGAAGACTTCAAGAAATTTCTCCACCATATCAGAGAAGATGGATAGCATGCATCTCTGAAAGGTTGCAGGAGCATTACACAGACCAAAAGGCATCCTTCTGTAGGCAAACACGCCAGAAGGGCAAGTAAATGCTGTTTTCTCTTGGTTCTGAGGATCTACTGCAATTTGGTTATAACCTGAATAGCCATCCAAAAAGCAGTAATAATCATGACCAGCTAGTCTTTCTAGCATTTGGTCTATGAATGGTAAAGGAAAATGATCCTTTCTGGTGGCTGTATTGAGCCTTCTGTAATCAATACACATACGCCACCCTGTGACTGTTCTTGTAGGAACCAGTTCATTTTTTTCATTATGAACCACTGTCATGCATCCCTTTTTGGGGACAACTTGGACAGGGCTCACCCAGGGGCTATCAGAAATAGGATAAATAATTCCAGTCTCCAGTAATTTAGTGACCTCTTTCTGCACCACCTCCTTCATGGCTGGATTTAGCCTCCTCTGTGGTTGGACCACTGGTTTGGCATTATCCTCCAACAGGATCTTGTGCATGCATCTAGCTGGGCTAATGCCCTTAAGATCACTTATGGACCACCCAAGAGCTGTCTTGTGTGTCCTTAGCACTTGAATCAGTGCTTCCTCTTCCTGTGGATTTAAAGCAGAGCTTATAATCACTGGAAAAGTGTCACCCTCTCCCCGAAATGCATACTTCAGGGATGGTGGTAGTGGTTTGAGTTCAGGTTTGGGAGGTTTATCCTCCTCCTGAGGAATTTTCAAAAATTCCTTTGGTTCCTCTGGTTCTTCTTGATCAGGTTGAGCATCCTTGAAGATGTCCTCAAGCTCTGATTCTAGGCTTTCAGTCATATTGATCTCTTCCACCAGAGAGTCAATAATGTCAGTGCCCATGCAGTCATTTGGTGTGTCTGGATGCTGCATAGCTTTTACAGTATTCAACTTGAACTCATCCTCATTGACTCTCAGGGTTACTTCCCCTTTTTGTACATCAATGAGATTTCGTCCAGTTGCTAGAAAGGGTCTTCCTAGAATGAGAGTTGCACTCTTGTGCTCCTCCATTTCCAACACCACAAAGTCAGTTGGAAAGGCGAATGGCCCAACCTTGACAATCATGTCCTCTATTATGCCTGATGGATATTTAATGGAGCCATCAGCAAGTTGGAGGCATATCCGGGTTGGTTTGACTTCTTCAGTCAACCATAGCTTTCTGATAGTGGATGCAGGTATTAGATTGATGCTTGCTCCAAGATCACATAGGGCTGTCTTGGTGCAAGCACCTTCTAATGTGCATGGTATCATAAAGCTTCCTGGATCTTGAAGCTTTTCTGGTAAGCTTTTCAGGATGACTGCACTGCATTCTTCAGTGAGAAATATTTTTTCAGTTTCTCTCCAATCCTTCTTATGACTTAAGATCTCTTTCATGAACTTAGCATAAGAAGGTATTTGCTCAAGTGCCTCTGCAAACGGAATCTTTATTTCAAGAGTCCTTAGATAATCTGCAAAGCGGGCAAATTGCTTATCCTGCTCCGCTTGGCGGAGTTTCTGAGGATAAGGCATCTTGGCTTTATATTCTTCAACCTTAGTTGCTGCAGGCTTATTCCTTACAGAAGTGGTTGAAGAAGCCTTTTTAGAGGGATTACTATCAGCACTCTCAGGTGTCTGGTTCCCCTTTTACGTTTGAACGCCAGGATTGGGTGGAAAATGGGCGTTTAACGCCAACTTTTCCCCTTTTTCTGGCATTTGAACGTCAGAACTGCGCAGGAAATGGGCGTTTAACGCCAGCTTTCTCCCCTTTTCTGGCGTTTGAACGCCAAAAGTGTTCCTCTCTGGGCTCTTACTGTCCTCAGAGGGATTTTGAACAGTGGTTTGGTTATCCTCTATCAATTGTTCCTTATTGGGCTTTTTGCTACTTTGAGCAGTGTTATTCAATGTCTTCCCACTCCTCAGTTAAACTGCTTGACATTCTTCTGTTATCTATTTAGATATCTGCTGTTTTGCTTGATTCAACTGCAGTTCTATGTTCTTGTTAGCAACTTTAGTTTCATGGAGCATCTCTTTAAATTCTGCTAACTGTTCTGTCATCAGGAGCAATTGTTGATTAAGCTCAATCATCTGTTCTTGAGGATTAGGATCAGTGGCTACTGCCATGACTTCCTCTTTTGGGGAGAACTCATTGCTAGAGTACAAATATTGATTTCTAGCAACAGTGTCTATAAGATCTTGAGCTTCTTCAATTGTCTTCCTCATGTGTATAGATCCACCAGCTGAGTGGTCTAAAGACATCTGAGCTTTTTCTGTAAGTCCAGTAGAAGATGTCTAACTGCACCCACTCTGAAAACATTTCAGAGGGGCATTTTCTTAGCATACCTCTATACCTCTCCCAGGCATTGTAAAGGGATTCATTATCCTCTTGTTTAAAGCCTTGGATGTCCAGCCTTAGCTGTGTCATCCTCTTTGGAGGGTAAAAGTGATTCAGGAATTTATCTGATAACTGTTTCCATGTCTTTATGCTTGCTGTAGGTTGGTTATTCAACCACCTTTTAGCTTGATCTTTTACAGCAAATGGAAACAGTAATAGTCTGTAGACATCCTGATCCACCTCTTTATCATGTACTGTGTCAGCAATTTGTAAGAACTGTGCCAGAAACTCAGTAGGCTCTTCCTGTGGAAGACCGGAATACTGGCAATTTTGCTGCACTATGATAATGAGTTGAGGATTTAGCTCAAAGCTGCTTGCTTTGATGGGAGGTGTACAGATGCTACTCCCATATGCAGCTGTAATGGGGTTAGCATATGACCCCAGAGTCCTTCTGGACTGATCAATCCCACTTAGGTCCATAATGGATAAAGGGAAATGATATGGATTGCAAATAGATAAATTATATTTTTTTTGAATTATCCGAAAAAGATAAAATAAAACAAAAGAAAAATAAAATAACAATTCGAAAATTAAAAGAAAATAAGATCAAAGCAAATTGAAAACTGAATCAATTAGTTAATTAAAAAGATTTTGAGATTAGCAATTAGAAAGATATGATTGAAAAATTTTTATGAAAAAGATTTGATTTTTGAAATGAGGAAAGAGAAAAACAACAAAATGACACCAAACTTAAAATTTTTAGAAAATCAAGCACTAATTTTCGAAAATTTTAAGGGAAAAACACAAAAAGGACACCAAACTTAGAATTTTTACGGATCAAAAAGGGACTGAAGACATGCAAATTCAAAAATTAAAAGAAAAACAAAAGCATGCAATTGACACCAAACTTAAAATATGAAACTAGACTCAACTAAAAGACTCTAAACCAACAAAAATAAAACAGTCCTAATCTAAGCAACAAGATAAGCCGTCAGTTGTCCAAACTCGAACAATCCCCGGCAACGGCGCCAAAAACTTGGTGCACGAAATTGCAATCACACTTTTGCAATTCCACACAACTAACCAGCAAGTGCACTGGGTCGTCCAAGTAATACCTTACATGAGTAAGGGTCGATCCCACGGAGATTGTCGGCTTGAAGCAAGCTATGGTTATCTTGTAACTCTTAGTCAGGATATCAGAAATTATCAGGATTGATTGTGAAAAGCAAAAGAACATGAAATAAGTACTTGTTTTGCAGTGATGGAGAATAGGTTGAGGTTTTGGAGATGCTCCATCTTCTGAATCTCTACTTTCCTACTGTCTTCTTCTTCAAGCACGCAAGGCTCCTTCCATGGCAAGCTGTATGTAAGGGTTTCACCGTTGTCAGTGGCTACCTCCCATCCTCTCAGTGGAAATGTTCAACGCACCCTGTCACGGCACGGCTATCCATCTGTCGGTTCTCAATCAGGCCGGAATAGAATCCAGTGATTCTTTTGCGTCTGTCACTAACGCCCCGCCTTCAGGAGTTTGAAGCTCGTCACAGTCATTCAATCATTGAATCCTACTCAGAATACCACAGACAAGGTTTAGACCTTCCGGATTCTCTTGAATGCCGCCATCAGTTCTAGCTTATACCACAAAGATTCTAATTAAAGAATCCAAGAGATATCTACTTAATCTAAGGTAGAACGGAGGTGGTTGTCAGGCACACGTTCATAGTTGAGAATGATGATGAGTGTCACGGATCATCACATTCATCCGGTTTAAGAACAAGTAATATCTTAGAATGGAAGCAAGCATGATTGAATGAAAAACAGTAGTAATTGCATTAATCCATCAAGACACAGCAGAGCTCCTCACCCCCAACCATGGGGTTTAGAGACTCATGCCGTGGAAGGTACACAAAGAAACGTGTAAAGTGTCATGAGGTACAGATACAATGTCAAAAGATCCTATTAATAGTAAGCTAGTAACCTAGGGTATACAGAAATAAGTAAATGACGTAAAAATCCACTTTTGGGTCCACTTAGTGTGTGCTTGGGCTGAGCATTGAAGCTTTCATGTGTAGAGACTTTTTCTGGAGTTAAACACCAGCTTTCATGCCAGTTTGGGCGTTTAACTCCAATTTTTATGCCAGTTCCAGCGTTAAACGCTGGAAATTCTGAGGCTGATTTGCAACGCCGGTTTGGGCCATCAAATCTCGGGAAAAGTATGGATTATTATACATTGCTGGAAAGCCCGGGATGTCTACTTTCCAATGCCGTTGAGAGCACGCCAATTGGGCTTCTGTAGCTCCAGAAAATCCACTTCGAGTGCAGGGAGGTCAGAATCCAACAGCATCTGCAGTCCTTTTCAGTCTCTGAATTAGATTTTTGCCAGGACCCTCAATTTCAGCCAGAAAATACCTGAAATCACAGAAAAACACACAAACTCATAGTAAAGTCCAGAAAAGTGAATTTTAGCTAAAAACTAATAAAAATATACTAAAAACTAACTAGATCATACTAAAAACATACTAAAAACAATGCCAAAAAGCGTATAAATTATCCGCTCATCAGCCATTCGGCCATGCTTAGACCTTGTTCTTATGTATTTTCAACGGTGGAGTTTCTAGACACCATAGATTAAGGTGTGGAGCTCTGCTGTACCTCGAGTATTAATGCAATTACTGTTGTTCTTCTATTCAATTCAGCTTATTCTTGTTCTAAGATATTCATTTGCACCCAAGAACATGATGAATGTGATGATTATGTGACACTCATCATCATTCTCACTTATGAACGAGTGCCTGACAACCACTTCTGTTCTACAAGCAAACAAGGCTTGAATGTTTATCTCTTGGATCCCTTGATCGGAATCTTCATGGTATAAGCTAGAATTGATGGCGGCATTCAAGAGAATCCGGAAGGTCTAAACCTTGTCTGTGGTATTCTGAGTAGTATTCAATGATTGAATGACTGTGACGAGCTTCAAACTCCTGAAGGCTGGGCGTTCGTGACAGACGCAAAAGAATCACTGGATTCTATTCCAACCTGATTAAGAACCGACAGATGATTAGCCGTGCCGTGACAGGGTGTGTAGAACATTTTCACTGAGAGGATGGGAGGTAGCCACTGACAACGATGAAACCCTACATACAGCTTGCCATGGAAAGGAGTAAGAAGGATTGGATGAAGACAGTAGGAAAGCAGAGAGACGGAAGGGACAAAGCATCTCCATTCGCTTATCTGAAATTCTCACCAATGAATTACATAAGTATCTCTATCTTTATGCTTTATTCATATATCATCCATAACCATTTGAATCTGCCTGACTAAGATTTACAAGATGACCATAGCTTGCTTCATACCAACAATCTCCGTGGGATCGACCCTTACTCGCGTAAGGTTTATTACTTGGACGGCCCAGTGCACTTGCTGGTTAGTTGTGCGAAGTTGTGATAAGGAGTTGAGATTACAATTGTGCATACCATGTTGATGGCGCCATTGATGATCACAATTTCGTGCACCAATATGAATAATAAAAAAGGAGTGTCAAAGATATAATTAACAAAGCTTCCAACTCGGTTTGTGAAGATAAACTGGCCAGAACATACAAGTATATATATATATATATATATATATATATATATATATATATATATATATATATATATATATATATATATATAGGAGGATCCAAAAATGACCCAAAGTAGAAAAACGACAACTTGTTTCTTCGAGTCAACCTCTAAGAAGGACAAAAAAAATACAAGGTGGAGATCATATATACAGACATAAATATAAACAAAGATACGACCCTGAGTCCCAAGAGTTCTTCGCTTCATTAGTGTCTCCAGAATACAGAGTGGTGCTTCTCAACCTGCATCTGAAAATCCACAAATATTTTATGGGATGAGAACCGGAGATTCTCAGTATGGTTAAGGTGTCCACATATATAATAAATAAGGTCCTAGAAAAGCCGAAGGCAATCCTAGAACCCCGACATGCAGATATGATTTAATCTTAAAGGAAATAACTAAGTAATAAATTCGGTTATAACGCTCTAAGGTATCCAAGTCACAACATAACTCTAACCCTTGCTTCCACTTTCACCTAACATAATATTCTAAGGCATTTTACCACTTACTAATAAATCATTATTAACAAACCTTTACCACTGATCCAACCAGTCACGGCCTAAGGCCCAAATCAAACCAACCCGGTCCCTAGCCCAAATAAACTCAACCCGGCCTCCGGCCCTTTACAAAACAATTCATCATTATTATCAGTCTACCTCCAAAGTATCCAAAACAGAAAGACAATCACAAACACAAGGAAATACAAGGCAAACATATTTAAAGAACAGTTACAACAAGTATCACAATTACCAGTTATGCAGAATTTATCAGACAGGCATACCAAAACAGGTATGCACACCCAAACAAAGCAAACAAATGCAGCATGATGCATGCCTATCCTACTGGCCATGAGTTGACGTGTCGGTTAAATCGCCAGAACCCGACACATCTGGTAGCTAACTCAGACCTTTGTCTCTAGGTTGCGCATCTCTAGGAGGATCATAAATGAAGGAGAGTGCCTTTCCACCTTCTCCTGGAGGTTTCACGAAGGAGAGTGTCTTTCCACATCGAAGGAATGTGCCTTTCCACCTTGCAACTAGAGAAGAATGTGGGAGAAACAATACGAAGGGGAGTGCCTTTCCACTTTCCCCACACCCTAATCACGATAAGAGAGGGAACTTTTGTCCTCAACTTGCCATCCGAATACATTTTCAAGTTAACGATCAAGCGGGATCGCACCCAAATCTTGCCATCTCGACCTTTCCGGCCACACGCAGGTCTCGACCATTTCGGCCACACATAGTTACTCAAATCTAACATACTATGCACCAAAATCATCAACACAACATATACTTTCCATCACGACAATAACCTTCACAACCTACCATTTTTTACTCTTAACAATCCCAAAGACATCATCAAGTTTAACATTCACCAACCCAATATACATATATATACACACAATCATATCATTATATAAATGTCCATCAACTCATTACTTAACAGACCATCATGAAAAACAGTAATCAACATCAAAGGTGCTAGTCATCAAACACACTCATACGTTCTAACCTATCCTATGGTCATCTAGCCTAAGTTTTCACAAGACATTATATATTAAATACGAGAAACCTAAACCATACCATGGTTGATTTCTCCCTAATTCTCAGAACACTGCAAATTATCGCCGTTCCGCAATATCCAAAGCTCCAATTAGTGCGTTGGAGAGAATTAAGATACCGCAGCACAAATTCAGCTTACCAATACCACCAATTACTTCAAACTTCAAACATATATTCTAATAATATACAATTTCATCAAAATTCAACATAGGGTTTACTAAACTGGAAAATCACCAAGGTTTAAGAGCTTCTTACCTTACCCATGAACTAATAGAACAACACCCAAAAATTCCAGCAAGCTAATTCGATCTTAAAATATCAAAATATCATAACTCTCAATTCCAAAACTCATGAATTTTAAAACTGAAGAGGGAGATTTTGGGTAAGAAAATTGGATTTCTTACCAAATTGGTTAGTGGGCTTTGTAGAGAATTCTGAGACAAACGTGTGGCCGCTGATGGCTGGTCAACTGGAGCTTCGGATTGAAAGTTATTGAGAATTAAAATTGGACAAGGGTTTGTGACGAAGGCCTATAGTGGGTTAGGAATTTTCACTAAATAGATTTTCATTGCAAGTATAGTTTCCAACCCAACAATGGACCATCAGTCAAATTATAATTATAAAGATGTCACAAATCAAAGTAAATATAAACCGAGAGTATTTAGACTCCCGGGTCATTCTCCCTAGGAACTAGTGCCAACAAGTGCATACAATTTTGGTTGTGAGAAAGTGATGCACCACTATTTTGTGGTATATCTTGTGCTTAATTGAGTGGATTTTATCCACTATTCTCACACTTATTCATACAATTTGCATGATTTTACAATTCCTTTCCAATTTTGTTATATGGTTGAAAACTTGCTTCTTAAGCCTTCAAATTGTGTATTTTTAATGTCCTTCTATACCATTCGATGCCGTGATCCATGCATTAAGTATTTTCAGGTTATATAGGGAAGGAATGGCTTGGAGGATGGAGAGGAAGCTTGCATAAATGGAAGGAGCACAAGGATTAAAGGAGATAACCAGCGAGGAGCGACGCGTGCGCATACTTGACGTGTGCACGTGATCTAGAGATTTGCACAGCGATGCGTGCGCATACCTAACGCATACGCATGACACGCGAAGAAGATCATCGACGCGTACGCATGACATGCACCATGTGCAGGAAACGCAGAAATCGCTGGGGCAATTTTGGGCTAAGTTTGGACCCAGTTTTTGGCCCAGAAACGCAAACTAAAGCTAGAGGACAAGCAAAGACTCAATACACATTCATTCATTCAATCATTATTCACATTAATGAGGTTTTAGATGTAGTTTTCTAGAGAGAGAGGCTCTCTCCTCTCTCTTAGGTTTTAGGATTTTAGGATTAACTTCACTTAAATTTAGATTTCTATCTTGCTTTAATTTAGCATTCTTCTACTCTTATTTGTTCTAGTACTATAGTTTATCTATTTCTCTTGTTGGTTGTTTATTTCCCCCAATTTGGTTTATGAACTCCATGTTATATTCAATTTCTTATTTAATGCAATTTGAGGTATTTCATATTTATGATTGCTTTCTTCAATTTATGTTATTGATGCTTTCAATTGGTTGTTTAGATTTTATTATCTCTTATTCCTTTTCTATGTTTTTATGTGGTGCCTTCCAAGTATTTGATAAAATGCTTGGGAGGGTTTTAAATTAGCTTTTTATGTCATCTTGGCTTTGGTTGAGTAATTAGAGACTCTTGAGTTATCAAACTCTTTTGTTGATTGATAATTGAAAGTTGCTAATTAACTTGAATTCACTAACTCTAGTCTTTCCTTAGGAGTTGACTAGGACTTGAGGATTTATATTGATTCATCCACTTGACCTACCTTCATAGTTAAAGGTTAACTAAATGGGAGCAATGAATAATTCTCATCACAATTGATAAGGGTAACTAGGATAGGACGTCTAATTCTCATACCTTGCCAAGAGCTTTTCTAGTTATTAATTTACTTTCTTGCCATTTTAATTTCTTGCTCTCTTATTCAAAAACCCCAAAAGATACCTTTACATAACCAATTATAAGAACACTTTCCTGCAATTTCTTAAGAAACAACCCGAGGTTTAAATTCTTCGGTTATCAATTTTATTAGGGATTTGTTACTTGTGGCTACCAAATTTTTGTACAAAAGGATTCTTGTTGGTTTAGAAGCTATACTTTTAACGAGAACTTATTTATGAAATTCTAGACCACGCAAAAATCCGTTCGTCAAAATGGCGCCGTTGCCAGGGAATTGCAAACGTGTGCCTTATTATTGGTTATTGTAAATATTTGCTTTTTGCTTGTTTGCTAGTTTTTGTTAGTTTAGGACCTAGTTGCTTAATTTTATTAGTTTTTGTTTTTATTTTCACTTACTACTATGAACTCTCACCCCTTTGGCTATGAGTTTGGTTACAATTATGTTGCAGGAAGAGGAGGTTACAATGAGAATATGCATCAAGGATGGGAGAATCAAAGATGGGAGGAGACACAAGGATTTGATCAACCATCTTGGCAACAACCTACACCAACATACTATTACCAAGAGCCATTCCAAGAGGCATACCAAGATAAGGACTATGGTGAGCACTCTTTTGAATATCAACAACCACCATCATACGTCTATGAACCCCCTCCTCAATATAATTTTGAACCACCATACTCACAAGCCCCTTACCACCAAACACCCCCATATGACCCTAGTCCTTATCCACTATACCAATGATGCAAGAAAACTTGTCTCTCAATAAATTTCCCTTCGGCAAGTATACCGAATTATCGTCAAGTAAAAACTCACAATAGAGTGAGGTCAAATCCACAGGGATTAACGGATTAAGCAATTAATGGTTAATTAATTATCCTAGTTAGACGAATCATATTAGAGTGATAAGTAACAAGGAAATGTAAATGGAATAAAAGTAAAGAAAGCAATAAATTGCAGAAAAGTAAAATGGCAAGAAAAGTAAATGTAAGAACTAAAAATAAAATGAACATTGGGATCAAGAGATATTGCAATCCTCCAAATCAAGTTCATTTTCATCTCTTCCTCAATCAATGCATTCATTGATCTCCTTGGCAATCTTAAGTGATTGGATCCCAATTCCTTGGCAATCCAATCTCTCTAAGCTTGAACAATTGCCCAATTCTTTGATTTAATTGCTCATGGGAAGAGATGAAGTGTGGTTACTGATTATACCACATGTATTTCCAAATCAAAGTGTTGGGAGGATTATATGTCACTATATCCTCCCAGACCCCACTTTGGTCCAACATGAGAAAGCATTTCTAGCATGATCTCCTCATCCCTTTTCCAAGGCTCAGAGAAGATCCAATCATGGAGAGATTCTTTTCCAAGACAACTAACCAATTGGATGAAGATCGAAAGCTTTATAGTAAAATCAAGAAGAAAGAAAGAGGAAGAATAATAAGAACTACAATTGATCCATTAAATCAGAATAGAGCTCTTTAACCCAATGAAAAGAGTTAGTTGATCATTTCTCTATCAAAATAGAAAAGAAAGAAAGTGCAGAAAAGTAAAGATGAAGATTAAAACTAACATTGAAACTTCCAAATTCATAAATGAAAACTACAAAGAAAAGAAAGAGAAGGAAAAGTGTGTGAGGGGAGGGAGTCCGAAGACCCCTCTTCATTCCCCAATTTCCAGCCTCCGTCCAGCCTACTTTGAATGTACAAACTAATGCCTTTATATAGGCTCTCCTAAATTACAAAATGAAATTAAAAGCAAATTACAATTAAATAAAAATTTCTATTCTAGATGCTTCTTGTGGCCTTGATTGGTTGACACTTGTGGGCTTGCTTCCTTGAGGTTGGGTGGTCCTTGAAAGAGAAGTGAATCAAGTTGAGGTCTAGGTGCTAAAGTTAGTGCTACCCAGTTGGTGTTTTTAGGGCTTAAAAGATGCCTCTTGTTTGTACTCCAATTTCATGCCCTCTTGTTTGGAAAGCTCTGAATGTCAGCTTTCTAACGCAACTGGAATCATCTCAATTGAACCTCTGTAACTCAAGTTATGCTCCTTTGAAGTGGACAAGGTCGCTGGCATAGTCGCTAGCATTACTGAAAAACGTGAGTCACGATAACGCTAGCGATCAGGGGCTTAATATTGCCAGATTCTGGAGCTCAAAATTAATGTCCATCCTATACTATTATATATTGTTGGAAAGCCCTGAATGTCTACTTTCCAACGCTTTTGTAAACGAATCATTTGGAGCTCTACTGCTCAAGTTACACTTCTTGGAAGTTGAAGAGGTTAGCTGGCCTTACTACAGGTTGATACCATGTTCATCTTTGCACTTTCGGGACAGATTTTCTCCCTCAAATTTAGTGTCCACCATGTAGTGCCATATATGCTTGGAAAGCTCTGGAATCCTACTTTCCAATGCTTTTGGAATCACTTTATTTGAAGCTTTGTGGCTCAAGTTATTCTTGTTTGAAGAAGGCATGGTCAGGCTGTCAGGTGAGACTTTTGCCCACGTTAACTACCACGTTAATGTAGTTAACGTGGCCATTAACGTAGGTCCTTTTGTTTCGCAAACGTTAGTGGAGATCACATTTTCCACTAACGTTGGCATCTCCCTTTCCTTCCACGTTAACTACCACGTTAATGTAGTTAACGTGGCCATTAATGTGGGTCTTTTTGCTTCACAAACGTTAGTGGCACTCACTTTTTCCACTAACGTTGGCGTTTCTCTTTCCTTCCACGTTAGTTCCCACGTTAATGTAACTAACGTGGAAGCTAACATAGGCCTTATTTTCTTCACAAACGTTAGTGGCGTTCACTTTTACCACTAACGTTCTATGCTCTCCTTCTTTAAAGTTAATGCCACTAACTTTTTCACTAATGTTAGGGCTTATCTTTTCTTCCACGTTAATGGCCACGTTAGTGGCACTAACGTAGCCACTAACGTGGCTCTTCTCTGCTTCTTGTTACCTGAAATCAATCAAACAAAGTGCGTCAAAGTCTTGCTCTTAATCATGGGATCATGTATCATCTAATTTATCATTCAATTCATGCATAATTCTCATGAAATCATTCAAAATTCACAATGTTTGCTTGAATCATGGTATGATTGCATTTTCAACCAAATACTTGCTTATTTCCTAAGAAAATGCATGAAACCATCCTAAAGCATACAAAAAATGGCTAGTAAAACTAGCCAAGATGCCTTGGCATCACAACACCAAAGTTAAATCTTGCTTGTCCCCAAGCAAGAAAAGAACTATGCACAAAGAATTCTCTTAATTGGAATGTATTGAAGAATTGCTTATGATGCCTTAGTGGGTGAAGTGAATAAGTGACAGTGGGGTGAACTCTAATTTGCATACTTATGTATGGATTCCAGTGCTCATTAGACCTCACATTTTGGAAGTCTTAGATCTTAGGACTTTCATTCAAATAATATTATGGAAGTCTCTTTATAGATTGTCACCTTGAAGTAGCACTTATTTTCTAGCATTTTTCTTTCTTTTTGGGATTTGGCCTCGACTCTAGGTGTCACGTATCAAAGCGGCTTTTTAAGATAAGCTTTCAATCAATACTCCCTAACCAGTTGGTCTAAGGTATTAGGTGTTGAAGCACCCCTTAGGATTTACTTGCTCAAGCCTCTTTCTTTGATACAAATCTACCACAAGCATTTAACTAGGACAATAACTCTTTGGGTTCCTGTTTCTTTCTTTTTCTTCCTAGTAATTGATGCTCAGAGTCTTGGGCTTGTTCTTTGTTTTTATTTTTCTTTTGTTTTCTTTTGTTACTTCTTCTTGGATCAATAGATGTTTGAAAAATTCCATAATACTTCTCTAAACTTCATTTCCTGTCTATGAGCTCCCATGCAAGTTTTCACAAACATGCAACCTCAATACACAATCATACAATCAGAACCTCCACTCCTCTTAATCTTTTGCTTGCCCCATGATTTATAAAATTCTTCAACATTTTCCCTTCAAAAGAATGATTTCTTTGTTACATTCTTAAAGATATTGGGTGCAAGTAAAATTCAAGATGAAAATCATGATATCATAGCAACATGTTACAAATCAAATATCAAATTATGCTTATTCACAAGGAGTAATCACACTTGCATACAAAGAAAATAGAAGACAATCATGAAATTTAAAGTGCTGGAAATAAGTAAGAGGAGAAAGGAACTTTACCACCTTGTAGTTTATCTTCATTGTTGTTGCCCTTTTCTTCCTATTCTTTCCCTTCCCACACCAAACTTAGAATGCTTGCTTATACTCAAGCAACAATTAAAACAGTGGTGATGGGGTCTATGATGGATCATGAATGTCTTAGAATGAAGTGTGAGTATGCATGTGTTTCAGCAAGCCAGATTAAGGATACAATAAAGGCACAAGAGATACAAACAGAGACATTTTGATTGCATTAATAAGTGGTGTGCTTGGTACCTTGCATGAAAAATAAGTGGCAACACCAAACTTAGTGTGACACTCTCAATTTAGAATGTTGTAAGTACCAGTGTAGATTGAAAATGAAATTGTTGCATGGCAACACCAAACTTAGAATGCAATCATATGCCAAATTATTGAAAGTAAACTAAGCAAGGAAAGAAAATGTTACCTACAGTTGGGTTGCCTCCCAACAAGCGCTCTTTTAATGTCATTAGCTTGACATGTTGTTCATGACTTTCTTCATCTTCTTCCAGTTTGTTAAGAGGAATGACCTCAAGAGGAAAGAGGATCCAGTTAATGCCCCTTGTTTAGAGTGCCTCTCCCCAGCAAGCTTTCTTTTGTTGTTAGCTTGAGTAAACTTGCTTATTAGGGTTGGGATGGGATGGCTTTTGGTTGACCTTTTCTTCTTCATGGATATTGTCCTTCTTTTCTTGGTCACCATCCTCTTTTTAGTGCTCATGTTGATTGCCTTCACCACCTTAATTTCAGGACTTGGGTGTTGTATGATGGTTGGAGCATCCTCTTTATCAAGTGCTTCTTGAATTGGTGGTTCAATGAACTCACCCTCTATGCAACTCTCTGTTTCATTGGAGTGTGGGCTCCCTTGATTGACTTCCTCCCTTTCTTCTACATGATGTTGCATTAAGTCTTTTGGGAGTGAGTTTGCATGTTCTTTTGTCACCACAAGTAACCTCTGTGGGTATGGAGCCTTAGGCTTATATATTCTCACAACCTCCTCCTTCTTCATAGAAATCTCACTTGGTATGGGTGTCTCTTTTTCTTTTTCTTCTGATTCCTCCCTTGGGTTTGCCATGGTGTCACTAAGGGAATTATAGGTATGGAATTGATTTGATAGATATCTAACTTGTGCCTCAAGCTTCTTAATGGCAAGCCACCGGTTCTGCATAATGGATTTTACTTCCTCTTGGAAAGTCCTCGTGTCCTTAGATTCTTCCAAGAGCATTGGTAGTAGGTTCTCTATCCTTGATAGCTTATCTTTGAGGGGAGGGTGTGCAGTTAGGGTGAAATTTGGAGGTTGAGGGTGGCTACTTTGTGAATGGAATTGGTTATTTTGTGGTTGTATGTTCTGAGAGTGGTGTGACTTTTGTGGGTAATGATATAGGTTTTGTGGACTGTGAGAAGAATTTTGTGTGTAATGGAATGCATTGTGTGAGTGGTGAGATGAATTATATGGATGTGGGAAGGAATTTTATGTTAAGGCATGTCCAAGTGGTGAAGGGTTTTGATGTGGAAAGCTAGGAGGTGAGGTTGAATAATCAAAGGATGATGGCTCTTGATGAATGAGGTGTGAATAAGTGAAATTTCTTTGGTTTTGATCTCCCCAGGCACAGCTTGAGTAGTGATCAAAGTCATCAAAATATGGACCATTTTGTGGCTTTGAAAAGTACCCCATTTCATGTTTTTGATACTCCCACCCACCATGAGCATAGTAAAGTGGATCATTCTATGGTGGTGGAGAGTTTCCCATGAAATTTGATTGACTACCATATGATGGATGCTCCTTTCTTTCCTGCAGAAAGCTTTGTCTCAAACAATAATCACCAAAAGAAATTGGAATCTCCATTGTCACAGATGAGAAAATTCCCAGTGAGGCAATATCACAAACAGTTAGTTAGCAAAAGAAAATAAAGAAACAAAAGAAAACAAAAACAAAAGAAAAGTGTCTAATCTAGTAAATCAATCAACCGGTAGTTTGTTAATCACAATTAATCCCTGGCAACGGCGCCATAAACTTGATGCATGAAAACTTGTCTCTCAACAAATTTCTCTTCGGCAAGTATACTGATGAGCGGATAATTTATACGCTTTTTGGCATTGTTTTTAGGTAGTTTTTAGTAAGTTCAAGCTACTTTTAGGGATGTTTTCATTAGTTTTTATGTTAAATTCACATTTCTGGACTTTACTATGAGTTTGTGTGTTTTTCTGTGATTTCAGGTAAATTCTGGCTGAAATTGAGGGACTTGAGCAAAACTCTGAAAAAGGCTGACAAAAGGACTGCTAATGCTGTTGGAATCTGACCTCCCTGCACTCGAAATGGATTTTCTGGAGCTACAGAACTCCCAATGGCGCGCTGTCAACGGCGTTGAAAAGTAGACATCCAGAGCTTTCCAGCAATATATAATAGTTCATACTTTATTCGGAAATTGACGACGTAACTTGGCGTTGAATGCCAAGTACATGCTGCTGTCTGGAGTTAAACGCCAGAAAAACGTCATGATCCGGAGTTGAACGCCCAAAACACGTCATAACTTGGAGTTCAACTCCAAGAAAAGCCTCAGCTCGTGGATAGATCAAGCTCAGCCCAAACATACACCAAGCGGGCCCCGGAAGTGGATTTAAGCATCAATTACTTACTCATGTAAACCCTAGGAGCTAGTTTATTATAAATAGAACATTTAACTATTGTATTAGACGTCTTTTGACCACGTTTCATCTTTGGTCTCAGTTTTGTTTCATTCTTCATTCTAAGAGGCCATTGAGCACGTTTTGGGGGGCTGGCCATTCGGCCATGCCTGAACCTTTCACTTATGTATTTTCAACGGTGGAGTTTCTGCACACCATAGATTAAGGGTGTGGAGCTCTGCTGTACCTCAAGTTTCAATACAATTATTATTACTTTCTATTCAATTCTCTCTTATTCTTATTCCAAGATATACGTTGCACAACACTTTGATGAATGTGATGATCCGTGACACTCATCATCATTCTCACCTATGAACGCGCGTGACTGTCAACCACTTCCGTTCTACTTTAGGCCGGGCGCATATCTCTTAGATTTCCCAACAGAATCTTCGTGGTATAAGCTAGATAGATGGCGGCATTCATGGGGATCCGGAAAGTCTAACCTTGTCTGTGGTATTCCGAGTAGGATCCTGGGAATCCGGAAAGTCTAACCTTGTATGTGGTATTCCGAGTAGGATTCTGGTATTGAATGACTGTGACGAGCTTCAAACTCCTGAAGGCTGGGCGTTAGTGACAGACGCAAAAGAATCAATGGATTCTATTCCAACCTGATTGAGAACCGACAGATGATTAGCCGTGCTGTGACAGAGCGTTTGGACCATTTTCACTGAGAGGATGGGATGTAGCCATCAGCAAGGGTGATGCCTCCAGACGATTAGCCGTGCAGTGACAGCGCATAGGACCATTTTCCCGAGAGGATTGAAAGTAGCCACTGATGATGGTGATGCCCTACATACAGCTTGCCATGGAAAGGAGTAAGGAGGATTGAAGAAAGAGTGAATAGTGAAGTAGAGTTTCAAGAGGAGCACAGCATCTCCATACACCTATCTGAAATTCCCACTATTGATTTACATAAGTATTTCTATCCCTTTTTATTTTCCAATTATTATTAATTTCCGAAATCCATAAACTAATTTAATCTGCCTAACTGAGATTTACAAGGTGACCATAGCTTGCTTCATACCAACAATCTCTGTGGGATCGACCCTTACTCGCGTAAGGTTTATTACTTGGACGACCCAGTACACTTGCTGGTTAGTTGAACGGAGTTGTGAATTCAAATAAAGCCAATTATTAAATTTCATACAAGTACAAAGAGCATGTGATCACAATTTCGTCCACCAAGTTTTTGGCGCCGTTGTCGGGGGTTGTTCAAGTATGGACAACTGACGGTTCAACTTGTTGCTCAGATTAGGTAATTTTCTTTTCAAAAATCTTTTTCAAAATTTTTCTTTTCTTTTTCGTTTTTCTAACCATGTTTTTCGAAAAAATTAAAATAAAAATACAAAAAAATTAGAAAATCATAAAAATCAAAAATATTGTGTTTCTTGTTTGAGTCTTGTGTTAATTTTTAAGTTTGGTGTCAATTGCATGCTTTAAAAAAATTTTCTTGCATTTTTCGAAAATCTCATGCATTCATAGTGTTCTTCATGATCTTTAAGTTGTTCTTGACAAGTCTTCTTGTTTGATCTTGATGATTTCTTGTTTTGTGTCTTTTGTTATTTTTTATGTGCACTTTTGCATTCACATTAAAAATTTCTAAGTTTGGTGTCTTGCATGTTTTCTTTGCATCAAAAATTTTTCAAAATTATGTTCTTGATGTTCATCATGATCTTCAAAGTGTTCTTGGTGTTCATCTTGACATTCATAGTGCTCTTGCATGCATCATGTGTTTGATCCAAAATTTTCATGTTTTGGGTCATTTTTATATTTTTCTCTCTCATCATTAAAAATTCAAAAATAAAAAAAATATCTTTTCCTTATTTCCCTCCAAATTTTCAAAATTTTGGGTTGACTTGGTCAAAAATTTTTAAAAAATTAGTTGTTTCTTACAAGTCAAGTCAAAATTTCAAATTTTAAAAATCTTATCTTTTCAAAATCTTTTTCAAAAATCATATCTTTTCCATTTTTTCTTATTTTCGAAATTTAAAAAAAAAAAATTTTTCAAAAAATCTTTTTCTTATCTTTTATATCTAATTTTTGAAAATTAGCTAACAATTAATGTGATTTGTTCAAAAATTTGAAGTTTGTTACTTTCTTGTTAAGAAAGGTTCAATCTTTAAGTTCTAGAATCTTATCTTGTAGTTTCTTGTTAGTTAAGTCATTTTAAAAAAAAATTAAATCTTTTTCAAAATATCTTTTTCTTAAAAATCTTATCTTTTTATCTTATCTTTTTCAAAATTTTATCTTTTTCAAAATTTGATTTCAAAATATCTTATCTAACTTCTTTTCTTCTTATCTTTTTAAAATTTGATTTCAAATCTTTTTCAATCAACTAACCAACTTTTTGTTTGTTTCTTATCTTTTTCAAAACCACCTAACTACTTTTCCCTCTTCAATTTTCGAAAATACCTCTCTCTTTTTCAAAAAAATTCTTTTTAATTAATTAATTGTTTTAAGTTTTAATTTCAAACTTATTATATCTTTAATTTTCGAAAATCACTAACCTCTTTTTCAAAATTGTTTTCGAAATTCTCCCTCTCTTTTCTTATTCTATTTATTTACCTAATTACTAACACTCCTCTTCACCCCTCTCCACCTAATATCCGAATCCCCTCTTCTACTTTCTTCTCCCCTTTCTTTTTCTACTGACACAAGGGAATCTCTATACTATGACATAAAGGATTCCTTTTCTTTTCTTATTTTCTTCTCTTTCATATGAGCAGGAACAGGGAAAAAGGCACTCTTGTTGAAATTGATCCTGAACTTGAAAGGACTCTGAAGAGGAAATTAAGAGAAGCTAAATTATATTATTCTAAAGGTAACCTTTCAGAAATTTTCGAACAAGAGAAGGAGATGGCAGCCGAAAATAATAATAATGCAAGGAGAATGCTTGGTGACTTCACAAAGCCAACATCCAAATTTGATGGAAGAAGCATCTCCATTCCTTCCATTGGAGCCAACAACTTTGAGCTGAAACCTCAGCTAGTTGCCTTAATGCAACAAAACTGCAAGTTTTATGGACTTCCATCTGAAGATCCTTATCAGTTTTTAACTGAGTTCTTGCAGATCTGTGAGACTGTAAAGACGAATGGAGTTGATCCTGAAGTCTATAGACTCATGCTTTTCCCTTTTGCTGTAAGAGACAGAGCTAGAATATGGTTGGATTCACAACCTAAGGATAGCCTGGACTCCTGGGATAAGCTGGTCACTACCTTCTTGGATAAATTCTTTCCTCCTCAAAAGCTGAGCAAGCTGAGAGTGGATGTTCAAACCTTCAAACAAAAAGATGGTGAATCCCTCTATGAAGCTTGGGAAAGATACAAGCAGCTGACCAAAAGATGTCCATCTGACATGTTTTCAGAATGGACCATATTAGATATATTCTATTATGGTCTATCTGAATTTTCAAAAATGTCATTGGACCATTCTGCAGGTGGATCTATTCACCTGAAGAAAACGCCTGAAGAGGCTCAAGAACTCATTGACATGGTTGCAAACAACCAATTTATGTACACCTCTGAGAGGAATTCCATGAATAATGGGATACCTCAGAAGAAAGGAGTTCTTGAAATTGATGCTCTAAATGCCATATTGGCTCAGAACAAAGTGTTGACTCAACAGGTCAACATGATCTCTCAAAATCTAAATGGATGGCAACATGCATCCAACAGTACTAGAGAGGCAGCTTCTGAAGAAGCTTATGATCCTGAGAACCCTGCCATGGTAGAGGTTAATTACATGGGTGAACCTTATGGAAATACCTATAACTCATCATGGAGAAATCATCCAAATTTCTCATGGAAGGATCAACAAAAGCCTCAACAAGGCTTTAACAATGGTGGACGCAATAGGCTGAGCAATAGCAAGCCATATCCATCATCTTCTCAGCAACAGACAGAGAATTCTGAACAAAATACTTCTAATTTAGCCAATCTAGTCTCTGATCTGTCAAAGGCCACTTTCAGTTTCATGAATGAAACAAGATCCTCCATCATAAATCTGGAGGCACAAGTGGGCCAGCTGAGTAAGAAAGTCATTGAAACTCCTCCCAGTATTCTCCCAAGCAATACAGAAGAGAATCCAAAAGGAGAGTGCAAGGCCATTGATGTGATCAATGTGGCCGAATGCACAAGGGAGGAGGAGGACGAAAATTCTAGTGAGGAAGACCTCCTGGGACGTCCCTCAAGCAAGAAGGAGTTTCCTATTAAGGATCCACAGGAATCTGAGGCTCATACAGAGACCATAGAGATTCCATTAAATCTCCTTCTGCCATTCATGAGCTTTGAAGACTATTCTTCCTCTGAAGAGGATGAAGATGTGACTGGAGAGCAAGTTGCTCAATATTTAGGAGCTATCATGAAGCTGAATGCCAAGTTGTTTGGTAATGTGACTTGGGAAAGTGAACCTCCCTTGCTCATTAGTGAACTGGATACCTAGATTCAGCAAATTCTACCTCAAAAGAAACAAGATCCTAGAAAGTTCTTAATACCTTGTACCATAGGCACCATGACCTTTGAAAAAGCTCTGTGTGATCTGGGGTCAGGGATAAATCTTATGCCACTCTCTGTAATGGAGAAGCTGGGGATCATTGAGGTACAACCTACCTTGTTCTCATTACAATTAGCTGACAAGTCATTGAGACAAACTTATGAAATAGTAGAGGACGTGTTAGTAAAGGTTGAAGGCCTTTACATCCCTGCTGATATCATAATCTTAGACACTAGGAAGGAAGAGGATGATTGCAGGAGCTGTGATAGATGTCAACAGAGGTAAATTAGTCCTTCGATTGAATGGGGACTACCTTGTGTTTAAGGCACATGGCCATCCCTCTATGACAAAAGAGAGTAAGCATGAAGAGCTTCTCTCAGTTCAGAGTCAAGAAGAGCCCCCACAGTCAAACTCTAAGTTTGGTGTTGGGAGGTGGTGCACGAAATTGCAATCACACTTTTGCAATCCCGCACAACTAACCAGCAAGTGTACTGGGTCGTCCAAGTAATACCTTGCGTGAGCAAGGGTCGATCCCACAGAGATTGTCGGCTTGAAGCAAGCTATGGTTATCTTGTAAATCTTAGTCAGGATATCAGAAATTATCAGGATTGATTGTGAAAAGCAAAAGAACATGAAATGATTACTTGTTTTGCAGTAATGGAGAATAGGTTGAGGTTTTGGAGATGCTCCACCTTCTGAATCTCTGCTTTCCTACTGTCTTCTTCTTCAAACACGCAAGTCTCCTTCCATGGCAAGCTGTATGTAGGGTTTCACTGTTGTCAATGGCTACCTCCCATCCTCTCAGTGAAAGCGATTGCATATGCTCTGTCACAGCATAGCGGAATTCATCTGTCGGTTCTCAATCAGGCCGGAATAGAATCCAGTGATTCTTTTGCGTCTGTCACTAACGCCCCGCCTTCAGGAGTTTGAAGCACGTCACAGTCATTCAGTCATTGAATCCTACTCAGAATACCACAGACAAGGTTTAGACCTTCCGGATTCTCTTGAATGCCGCCATCAGTCTAGCTTATACCACGAAGATTCCGATTAAAGAACCCAAGAGATAACTACTTAATCTAAGGTAGAACGGAGGTGGTTGTCAAGCACACGTTCATAGTTGAGAATGATGATGATTGTCACGGATCATCACATTCATCCGGATTAAGAACAAGTATTATCTTAGAATGGAAGCAAGCATGATTGAATGAGAAATAGTAGTAATTGCATTAATCCATAAAGACACAGCAGAGCTCCTCACCCCCAACCATGGGGTTTAGAGACTCATGCTGTGGAAGAAAACGTGTAAAAATATCATAAGGTCATCAAAAGGTCATCCGGTACAGATACAATGTCAAAAGATCCTATTAATAGTAAACTAGTAGCCTAGGGTGTACAGAAATGAGTAAATGACGTAAAAATCCACTTCTGGGTCCACTTGATGTGTGCTTGGGCTGAGCAATGAAGCAATTTCGTGTAGAGACCTTTTCTGGAGTTAAACGCCAGCTTTCATGCCAGTTTGGGCGTTTAACTCCAAGTTTTATGCCAGTTCCGGCGTTTAACGCTGGAATTTCTGAGGCTGTTTTGCCACGCCGGTTTGGGCCATCAAATCTTGGGCAAAGTATGGACTATCATATATTGCTGGAAAGCCCAGGATTTCTACTTTCCAATGCCATTGAGAGCGCGCCAATTGGGCTTTTGTAGCTCCAGAAAATCCGCTTCGACTGCAGGGAGGTCAGAATCCAACAGCATCTACAGTCCTTTTTGGTCTCGGAATCAGATTTTTGCTCAGGATCCTCAATTTCAGCCAAAAAATACCTGAAATCACAGAAAAACACACAAACTCATAGTAAAGTCCAGAAAAGTGAATTTTAGCTAAAAACTAATAAAAATATACTAAAAACTAACTAAATTATACTAAAAACATACTAAAAACAATGCCAAAAAGCATACAAATTATCCGCTCATCAGGAGGCCACAACCAAACTCTAAGTTTGGTGTCAAGACCCCATATCCAAACTCTAAGTTTGGTGTTGGGACTATACAACATTGACCTGATCACCTTTGTGGCTCCATGAGAGCCATTGTCAAGCTATTGACATTAAAGAAGCGCTTGTTGGGAGGCAACCCAATTTTATTTATCTAATTTTTATTTTATTGTTATTTTGTGTTTTATTAGGTACATGATCATGAGGAGTCACGAAAAAATCATAAAAAATTAAAAACAGAATCAAAAACAGCAGAAGAAAAAAATCACACCATGGAGGAAGCACAGGTTGGCGTTCAACGCCAGCAAGATGCATCTGGCCGGCGTTCAACGCCAGAACAGAGCATCATTCTGGCGCTGAACGCCAGAAACAAGCAACATTCTGGCGCTGAACGCCAGGAATGTGCCCAGAGAAGAAAAGCTGGTGCTGAACGCCAGTAACAAGCATGAAACTGGCGTTCAACGCCAGAAACATGCTTTACATGGGCGTTAAACGCCCAGAATGTGCACCACACGGCGTTTAAACGCCAGAATGGTGTGCAAAGGCAATTTACATGCCTATTTGGTGCAGGGATGGAATTCCTTGACACCTCAGGATCTGTGGACCCCACAGGATCACCTCAGGATCTGTGGACCCCACAGGATCCCCACCTAACATATTCCTACCTTACCTCCTAATCCTAGTTTTTGTGATGACTATTCCCCATGTCACACTTCCCAACACTTTTCACCAATCACCTCAATTCCTCTTCCCAATCACCCCCCTCACCACTCACATCCATCCACTCTTCCCCATAAACTCCACCTACCTTCAAAAATTCAAAACCATTTTCCCATACATTCCCACCCAAAATGGCCGAATCCACACTCCCCCCTCTCCCTATAAATACCCTTCCATTCTACTTCATTTTCACACAACACAAACCCATCTTCTCCCACTTAGCCGAACCTACATCTCTCCCTCTCTACCCTATTCTCTTCTTCTTCTTCTTCTTCTTCTTCTCTTCTTTCTTCTCTTGCTCGAGGGCGAGCAATATTTTAAGTTTGGTGTGGTAAAAGCATAAGCTTTTTGTTTTTTCATTACCATCAATGGCACCTAAGGCCGGAGTATCCTCTAGAAAAGGAAAAGGGAAGACAAAAGCTTCCACCTCCGAGTCATGGGAGATGGAAAGATTCATCTCCAAGAGCCATCAAGACCACTTCTATGATGTTGTGACAAAGAAGAAGGTGATCCCTGAGGTCCCTTTCAAGCTCAAGAGAAATGAGTATCCGGAGATCCGACATGAGATCCGAAGAAGAGGTTGGGAAGTCTTAACCAACCCCATGCAATAAGTCGGAATCTTAATGGTTCAAGAGTTCTATGCCAATGCATGGATCACTAGGAACCATGATCAAAGTATGAACCTGAGTCCAAAGAATTATCTCACAATGGTTCGGGGGAAATACTTAGATTTTAGTCCAGAAAATGTGAGGTTGGCGTTTCACTTGCCCATGATGCAAGGAGATGAACGCCCCTACACTAGAAGGGTCAACTTTAATCAAAGGTTGGACCAAGTCCTTATGGACATATGTGTGGAAGGAGCTCAATGGAAGAGAGACTCCAAAGGCAAGCCAGTCCAACAAGGAAGACTGGACCTCAAGCCTATAGCTAGAGGATGGTTGGAGTTCATTCAACGCTCCATCATCCCCACTAGCAACCGATCTGAAGTTACTGTGGATCGGGCCATCATGATTCATGGCATCATGATTGGAGAGGAAGTAGAAGTTCATGAGGTCATCTCCAATGAACTCTACAAAATAGCTGACAAGCCTTCACCCATGGCACGGCTAGCTTTTCCTCACCTTATTTGCCATCTATGTTACTCAGCAGGAGTTATCATAGAAGGAGACATCTCCATTGAAGAGGATAAGGCCATCACCAAGAAGAGGATGGAGCAAGCAAGAGAGACCCTTCACGGTTCTCAAGAGATGCATGAGGAAGCTCATCATCAAGAAATTCCTGAGATGCCTCAAGGGATGCACTTTCCTCCCAACAACTATTGGAAACAACTCAACACTTCCTTAGAAGATTTGAGCCACAGTGTTGAACAATTGAGGGTGGAACATCATGAGCACTCCATCATTCTCCAAGAAATAAGAGAAGACCAAAGAGCAATGAGGGAGGAGCAACAAAAGCAAGGAAGGGACATAGAAGAGCTTAAGGACATTGTTGGTCCTTCAAGAAGAAGATGCCACTAAAGGTGGATTCATTCCTTGTTCTTTATTTCTTTCTGTTTTCGGTTTTTAATGTTGTGTTTATCTATGTTTTGTGTCTTTACTTCATGATCATTAGTATGTAACCATGTCTTAAAGCTATGAATAAAATCCATTAATCCTTCACCTCTCTTAAAAGAAAAATGTTTTAATTCAAAAGAACAAGAAGTACATGAATTTCAAATTTATCCTTGAATTTAGTTTAATTATATTGATGTGGTGACAATACTTTTTGCTTTCTGAATGAATGCTTGAATAGTGCATAATTTTGATCTTATTGTTTATGAATGTTAAAATTATTGGCTCTTGAAAGAATGATGAACAAAGAGAAATGTTATTGATGATCTGAAAAATCATGAAATTGATTCTTGAAGCAAGAAAAGGCAGTGAAAAAAAAAAGTGGCGAAAAAAATAGAAAGAAAAAGAAAAAGCAAGCAGAAAAAGCCAATAGCCCTTAAAACCAAAAGGCAAGGGTAAAAAGGATCCAAGGCTTTGAGCATCAATGGATAGGAGGGCCCAAGGAAATAAAATCCAGGCCTAAGCGGCTAAATCAAGCTGTCCCTAACCATGTGCTTGTGTCATGAAGGTCCAAGTGAAAAGCTTGAGACTGAGTGGTTAAAGTCGTGATCCAAAGCAAAAGAGTGTGCTTAAGAGCTCTGGACACCTCTAACTGGGGACTTTAGCAAAGCTAAGTCACAATCTGAAAAGGTTCACCCAGTTATGTGTCTATGGCATTTATGTATCCGGTGGTAATACTGGAAAACAAAATGCTTAGGGCCACAGCCAAGACTCATAAGTAGCTGTGTTCAAGAATCAACATGCATAACTAGGAAAGTCAATAACACTATCCGAAATTCTAAGTTCCTAGAGAAGCCAATCATTCTAAACTTCAAAGGAAAAAGTGAGATGCCAAAACTGTTCAGAAGCAAAAAGCTACAAGTCCCGCTCATATAATTAGAATTAATATTCATTGATATTTTGAAATTTATAGTATATTCTCTTCTTTTTATCCTAATTGAATTTCAGTTGCTTGGGGACAAGCAACAATTTAAGTTTGGTGTTGTGATGAGCGGATAATTTATACGCTTTTTGGCATTGTTTTTAGGTAGTTTATAGTAAGTTCAAGCTACTTTTAGGGATGTTTTCATTAGTTTTTATGTTAAATTCACATTTCTGGACTTTACTATGAGTTTGTGTGTTTTTCTGTGATTTCAGGTAAATTCTGGCTGAAATTGAGGGACTTGAGCAAAACTCTGAAAAAAGCTGACAAAAGGACTGCTGATGCTGTTGGAATCTGACCTCCCTGCACTCGAAATGGATTTTCTGGAGCTATAGAACTCCAAATGGCGCGCTCTCAACGGCATTGGAAAGTAGACATTCAGCGCTTTCCAGCAATATATAATAGTCCATACTTTATTCGGAAATTGACGACGTAACTTGGCGTTGAACGCCAAGTACATGCTGTTGTCTGGAGTTAAACGCCAGAAAAACGTCATGATCCGGAGTTGAACGCCCAAAACATGTCATAACTTGGAGTTCAACTCCAAGAAAAGCCTCAGCTCATGGATAGATCAAGCTCAGACCAAACATACACCAAGTGGGCCCCGGAAGTGGATTTAAGCATCAATTACTTACTCATGTAAACCCTAGGAGCTAGTTTATTATAAATAGAACATTTAACTATTGTATTAGACGTCTTTTGACCACGTTTCATCTTTGGTCTCAGTTTTGTTTTATTCTTCATTCTAAGAGGCCATTGAGCACGTTTTGGGGGGCTGGCCATTCGGCCATGCCTGAACCTTTCACTTATGTATTTTCAACGGTGGAGTTTCTACACACCATAGATTAAGGGTGTGGAGCTCTGCTGTACCTCAAGTTTCAATATAATTACTATTACTTTCTATTCAATTCTCTCTTATTCTTATTCCAAGATAAACGTTGCACAACACTTTGATGAATGTGATGATCCGTGACACTCATCATCATTCTCACCTATGAACGCGCGTGACTGACAACCACTTCCGTTCTACCTCAGGCCGGGCGCATATCTCTTAGATTCCCCAACAGAATCTTCATGGTATAAGCTAGATAGATGGCGGCATTCATGGGGATCCGGAAAGTCTAACCTTGTCTGTGGTATTCCGAGTAGGATCCTGGGAATCCGGAAAGTCTAACCTTGTCTGTGGTATTCCGAGTAGGATTCCGGTATTGAATGACTGTGACGAGCTTCAAACTCCTGAAGGCTGGGCGTTAGTGACAGACGCAAAAGAATCAATGGATTATATTCCAACCTGATTAAGAACCGACAGATGATTAGCCGTGCTGTGACAGAGCATTTGGACCATTTTCACTGAGAGGATAGGATGTAGCCATCAGCAAGGGTGATGCCTCCAGACGATTAGCCGTGCAGTGACAGCGCATAGGACCATTTTCCCGAGAGGATTAAAAGTAGCCACTGATGATAGTGATGCCCTACATACAGCTTGCCATGGAAAGGAGTAAGGAGGATTGAAGAAAGAGTGAATAGTGAAGTAGAGTTTCAAGAGGAGCACAGCATCTCCATACACCTATCTGAAATTCCCACTATTGATTTACATAAGTATTTCTATCCCTTTTTATTTTCCAATTATTATTAATTTCCGAAATCCATAAACCAATTTAATCTGCCTAACTGAGATTTACAAGGTGACCATAGCTTGCTTCATACCAACAATCTCTGTGGGATCGACCCTTACTCGCGTAAGGTTTATTACTTGGACGACCCAGTACATTTGCTGGTTAGTTGAACGGAGTTGTGAATTCAAATAAAGCCAATTATTAAATTTCATACAAGTACAAAGAGCATGTGATCACAATTTCGTCCACCATATACCGAATTGTCGTAAAGTAAAAACTCACAATAGAGTGAGGTCGAATTCACAGGGATTAACGGATTAAGCAATCAATGGTTAATTAATTATCCTAGTTAGACAAACCATATTGGAGTGATAAGTAACAAGGAAATGTAAATGGCATAAAAGTAAAGAAAGTAATAAAGTGCAGAAAAGTAAAATGGCAAGAAAAGTAAATGTAAGAACTAAAAATAAAATGAACATTGGGATCAAGAGATATTGCAATCCTCCGGATCAAGTTCATTCTCATCTCTTCCTCAATCAATGCATTCATTGATCTCCTTAGCAATCTTAAGTGATTGGATTCCAATTCCTTGGCAATCCAATCTCTCTAAGCTTGAACAATTGCCCAATTCTTTGATTTAATTGCTCATGGGAAGAGATGAAGTGTGGTCACTGATTATACCACATGTATTTCCAAATCAAAGTGTTGGGAGGATTACATGTCACTATATCTGCCCAGACCCCAATTTGGTCCAACATGAGAAAGTATTTCTAGCATGATCTCCTCATCCCTTTTCCAAGGCTTAGAGAAGATCCAATCATGGAGAGTTTCTTTTCCAAGACAACTAACCAATTGGATGAAGATCGAAAGCTTTCTAGTAAATTCAAGAAGAAAGAAAGAGGAAGAAGAATAAGAACTACAATTGATCCATTGAATCACAATAGAGCTCTCTAACCCAATGAAAAGAGTTAGTTTATCATTGCTCTACCAAAATAGAAAAGAAAGAAAGTGCAGAAAAGTAAAGATGAAGATTAAAACCAACATTGAAACATCCAAATTCATAAATGAAAAGTACAAAGAAAAGAAAGAGAAGAAAAAGTGTGTGAGGGGAGGCAGTCCGAAGACACCTCTTCATTCCTCAATTTCCAGCCTCCGTCCAGCCTACTTTGAATGTACAAACTAAGGCCTTTATATAGGCTCTCCTAAATTACAAAATGAAATTAAAAGCAAATTACAATTAAATGAAAATTTCTATTCTAGATGCTTCTTGTGGCCTTGATTGGTTGACACTTGTGGGCTTGCTTCCTTGAGGTTGGGTGGTCCTTGAAAGAGAAGTGAATCAAGTTGAGGTCCAGGTGCTAAAGTTAGTGCTACCCAGTTGGTGTTTTTGGGTCTTATAAGATGCCTCTTGTTTGTACTCTAATTTCATGCCCACTATAGAGTATTATATATCGTTGGAAAGCTATGAATCTCAGCTTTCTAACGCAACTGGAATCATCTCAATTGGATCTCGATAACTCGAGTTATGGTCCTTTGAAGTGGACAAGGTCGCTGGCATAGTCGCTAGCGTTACTGGAAAACGTGAGTCACGATAATGCTAGCGATCAGGGGCTTAATATTTCCAGGTTCTGGAGCTCAAACTTAATGTCCATCCCATACTATTTTATATTTTTGGAAAGCCCTGGATGTCTACTTTCCAACGCTATTAAAAGCGCATCCTTTGGAGCTCTACAGCTCGAGTTACACTTCTTGGAAGGTGAACAGGTCAGCTGGCCTTACTATAGGTTGATACCATGATCATCTTTGCACTTTCGGGACAGATTTTCTCCCTCAAATTTATTGTCCACCATGTAGTTCCATATATGCTTGGAAAGCTCTGGAATCCTACTTTCCAATGCATTTAGAATCACCTCATTTGGAGCTTTGTGGCTCAAGTGATTCTTGTTTGAAGAAGGCATGGTTAGGCTGCCAGGTGAGACTTTTGCCCACGTTAACTACCACGGTAATGTAGTTAACGTGGCCGTTAACGTGGGTCTTTTTGCTTCGCAAATGTTAGTGGAGATCACCTTTTCCACTAACGTTGGCATCTCCCTTTCCTTCCACGTTAGCTACCACGTTATTGTAGTTAATGTGGCCATTAACGTGGGTCTTTTTGCTTCGCAAACGTTAGTGGCGCTCACTTTTTCCACTAACGTTGGCGTTTCCCTTTCCTTCCATGTTAGTTCCAACATTAATGTAACTAACGTGGAAGCTAACGTAGGCCTTCTTTGCTTCGCAAACGTTAGTGGCGTTCACTTTTACCACTAACGTTCCATGCTCTCCTTCTTCAAAGTTAATGCCACTAACTTTCTCACTAACGTTGGGGCTTCTCTTTTCTTCCACGTTAATGGCCATGTTAGTCGCGCCACTAACGTGGCTCTTCTCTGCTTCTTGTTACCTGAAATCAATCAAACAAAGTGCATCAAAGTCTTGCTCTTAATCATGGGATCATGTATCATCCAATTTATCATTCAATTCATGCATAATTCTCCTGAAATCATTCAAAATTCACAATGTTTGCTGGAATCATGGTATGATTGCATTTTCAACCAAATACTTGCTTATTTCCCAAGAAAATGCATGAAACCATCCTAAAGCATACAAAAAATGGCTAGTAAAACTAGCCAAGATGCCCTGGCATTAACCAACCACCATATGAACCATACATAGAACCATCCCAACCTCCATTGGATAACAACACTCTCAGTGTTATGCACCAAAGACAAAAGGCCATGGAAAACACACTTACCGGTCTGACCTCTGCTATACAAGCTCTCGTCTCCTAGATTGGGTCATCGAATACCCTCAACATTCAACCCTCAAGCTCTAATGCACTCCATTTTCAATCACATACTGATCTCTTCATCCCATCAGTACCCTCTATGGAAGAGCACCCACATTCATCAACCCAAGAGCAACACGATCCCAATTATGCTAGTGATATGGAACAAGAGAGAAGGGATCGCCTTAGGGTCACAATAGATCGGTTACACGCGACCTTATTTCCAGAGGAGCAAGAGGAGACCCAAAATGTGGAGGTAGGAGAGACCCTTGAAGATGAAGGAGTAGTTGAAGGGAGTTGTCATGGAAAGAAAATCATCAAGGAGGAGTACAATTTTATACTAAAATAACTGGACGAAGCGGCAATAGTTAAAGAGGAAGAAGTGGTTGAAGACTTTGGAGATGCGAAACCTCTATGGAAAACTCAAGTCATAGAGCCTCTTTCCAAGATGTTTGAATATGATGTTCAGGAGGGTGTACAACCTCTAAAGCATATCATGGTTGAAGAATTGGAAGTGGTTGATCGTGAGATGAATTCAATTATTGATGAATTCTTACTTGCAATTGAATCCTCTCCCACTAGACTAGACATGGAGATTAAAGAAGAAGAAGCACAACCTCTCATGCCCTTGGTAAGCAATGAAGAAGAGATTGAATTAGAAGAAAGCTACCAAGAGGAAGTTGTTGAAATTAAAGAAGCTTGTAAAGAGGTGGAGGAATTTCAAGAGGAGCACCATGAAATGGAGCTTGCAAGGTCATTAGAAACACCTCTCCCGAAGCCATTACCATCCAATATAACATTGAAGTGGGTAAAATTCTTATCCTTGACCTGTACTTTCCCACTTGAATATGGTTTACTTGAGACAGATGGTCAACTTAGAGCTCTTTGTGGCATTAAGAGTAAAAGGGAGATGGTTAATGGTTGACAACACCATCCTAGGTTCGTTATGGTTGGAAGCTCAAGGCCTAATTGCAAGGGTTGGTATAATTCTCAATTAATTAGGTCTAGGAGGATGTTTGGGTGCCTAAATGAGAATTTCAAGGTTGAACCACCCGGATGGAATCATCATGATCGACTTGAAGACGGGTGTAAAAACAAGATTTGGGATCCAGGAATATATGAGGATCAATTTTGGGAGCTCAAAGCTTGTGAAGAGCTCCATCAAAGCTTGAGGAATTTACTTCATATTGATAGAGCTTATCGGAAGTCCAAGCATTGGTGGAAGTTTCAAGACGAGTTCAAGCACAAGCCACCATGACAAGGCGGTCACCAAATGTCCAACTTAAGGACTTTAACTAAAAGTGCTAGGTGGGAGACAACCCACCATGGTATAATCGTCCCTTTTCATTCCTAGTTTTATTTTATTTTGTTTTCACAGTATTCATTCATAATTTCTGCATAATCATTCTGTATTTTGCATTCTCCATAAAAAAAGAGGGATCAATGCGCAGGCGTCCACGACGCGCACGCGTCGTATGTGTATGCGCAAATGTATAGAGAGTTGCGCGAGAGACACGCGGTAGGGGTGCCTTACGCACAAACAACGCCACGCGTATGCGTATCTTACGCATGCACGTCCTCTGCGATTTTTACCCTCCACGCGTAAGCGTCAGTGACGCGTATGCGTGGGCTTCCTCATCGGCGTCAAAGAGTGTTCGAACAGAAAGTTAGGCTGCCACTATGCTGGAGGCGTGCCTTTAGCACGCGAGTGGTCACGTGTACACGCAACCGACGCTCACGCGTCAGTGTGCATTCTTTGTCATCCACACGTACGCGTGGACGATGCTTATGCGTCGGATGGCTGCTTCTGTTTTCACGCGCATGCGTGACCTATACGCGTGCGTCGCGTCCTGTTTTTCATTTCTTTCTTCTCTCTTCGCTCCTTTTCTTCTTTCCTCTTCTTTTCTCACTTTCTTCTCCTTCCTTCTCATCATTATTCTCTTTCATTCTCTTTTACATCTTGCATTTACATACTTTCATTCATTGAATTTTAACTTTGTGCATGTTTTTATTTTCTTTTCTAAGTTTATTATTTTACCATTGGTGTTAATTTTTCTTATTAAACTTTTGCATATTTCTTGCATTATTTTGGGTGCTTCTTAACTTGTTTGCTATATGGTTTACATGCCATGTGCTTCTATTATTTTTCTCACTTACATGTTGTAGCTACCATGTAGTTGAGAACCTTATTATTTGGCAGTAGCCCATATATGTTTTATTTCTTTTCATATCTTTGCTTGTGGGTTCTTTCCCTTCCTTTTTCTCTTCTTTCAGGAGGGCCACCGAGAAGGGAAAGGAAGAACTTCTATATGGGGTAACAATTTTTGGAGAAAAGCGTCAGTTGGAGCAACCCCTCCACTTGCACATCTTGGCATGCACCGAGGACGGTGCAATCTTTAAGTGTGGGGAGGTCGATACTGACTTCTGTGGGTTAGTTAATCTATTTTCAACACCAATGTTTAGTTTTCTTTGTTACTGAGTTGTTGCATTGCATAATAGATTGCATAGTTTGTTAGTTGCTTGCATTTATGTACTACTTGGTTGAAGTGATATCTTCTTTTTCAAGAAACCTTTTTATAAATTTCACTATTTCGAATTAAAATTTTTGTTTTTGTTAAACTTGCTTGAAGATATTTAATTTGGAACATCGTTTTAGAGCTCGAACACACATAACTATTGAGATTTTGAGCCTAATTGATTGGTTGCATTTTATCAACCAATATTTTATTTTTGGTGTGTGTTGTTCTCTCTATAATTGTGATATTCGTCTTGCTTAATTCTATATTTCCATTGTTTGATGTATGCATTCACTTATATGATTGAGGCTTTATTTCACTGAGCTTACATACCTATATGGCCTTACCCTTTCATTATTCTTTGCAAACCAAAGTTGAGCCTATTTTACCCCTTTCGTTCTTTATATTAGCACATCATTAACTCTAAGTGGAAAATAATAATGTCTTTAATTTGAATCCTTGGTTAGCATAGACTAGTGAGAGTGCTCATAAATTAAGTGTGGAAAAAGTGGGTTTGGAAACGTTTGGTTTGGGAATTAAGTATGTAGACTTTTCGTGAAAATGTGAAAAATGTTGAGCATATATTCTTGCATTCAATACCTTAATCATATGCATTGAGAAAAATGAAAAGAAAAAGAAAAAAAATAGAAGAAAAATAAAATAAAAAGAAAAGAAAAAGAGCAAATAATAAAAGGGGACAAAATGCCCCAAGTTAAGTAATAATATCAATACATATGAGTTGTACTTAAATTTGAGATGCATGAATGTGTGGTAGACATAATTAATGGGCAGTTAGATTCTACATTGTAATTACATGGATTGTCTTAAGTTAGGTGGAGAGTTTAGGTTAATTAAGGATTCAGATTTTAGTCCACTTGACCAAATACAACTGTACCTTGTCCCTAACCCCATTACAATCCTTAAAAGACCTCATGATATGTGTATCTGTGCATTAATTCTTTGTTGATTGGTAGAAGAAGAGCAAGTCTTAGAAATCAAGGTTAGTAGAGAATTGAGAGAATCAAACCTTAAACACTTGAGTAATTAGAGTGTATACACTTTCAGTAAGGGTTTGATGCTCGATTCCTTGTTCCCGGCTTTCACGAGCTATCTTCTTTTGCAAGTTTACTTGTACCTTATTTTATGATTTGAATTAGTGAGATCCAGTTCATATTTCTTCTTGAAGGATTTATTTACTTTTAACCAAGTAGGTAGAAACATTTTGCATGTAGTTGCATTCATATATATAGGTTGCATTTCATACTTTCTATAATTCCTCTTTTCACTCTTATAGTTTCTCTTAAGCTTAGCATGAGAACATGCTAATGTTTAAGTGTGGGGAGATTTGATGCACCATTATTTCGTGGTACATCTTGTGCTTAATTGAGTGAATTTTATCTACCATTCTCACATTTATTCACAAAATCCGCATGTTTTACACTTTCCTTCCTGATTTTGTGCTATGATTGAAAACATGCTTCTTTGGCCTTAATTTAGCTAATCTCAATCCTCTCTTATTACCATTCGATGCCATGATATGTGTGTTAAGTGTTTCAGAGATTACAGGGCAGGAATTGCATAGAGGATGGAAAGGAAACATGCAAAAGTGGAAAGAATACAAGAAGCTGAAGGAATTACAAAGCTGTCAGCCTTGACCTCTTCGCACTCAATCGATCATAACTTGAGCTATAGAGGTCCAAATGAGGCAATTCCAATTGGTTGGAAAGCTAATGTCTGGAACTTCAAAATGATATATAATTTGCCATAGTGATAGTATAGCTAGGCGATGTGCATGCGTGCATCACGCGCACGCGTGCATCTGCAAAAATTCAGCGTATCAGAATTCACCCCCAGCGATTTCTGGGCTATTTTAATTTGACCCAGTTCTCAGCCCAAAAAACACATATTAGAGGCTGCAGAGTGGAGGAATCAAAAGACACTTCTCACTCATTCACTTTTGACAATTAGTTAGGTTTTAGATGTAGATTCTAGAGAGAGAGGCTCTCTCCTCTCTCTAGGTTTTAGGATTTAGGATTTCTCTTAGTTTTAGGTGTATTTCTTCCCAATTCCAGGTTCAATGTTCCTTTAATTTAATGTTCTTCTACTTTTATTCTACTACTTATTTTTATTTTCTTCTTTTGTTTAATTATTAATGCAAAGAGTATTTTTTCTATTTAATTTCTTTATTTGCTTGATTATCTCAATTCAATTCCTTTTATCATGTAAATGGCATCCATGTCAATGGAGTAGACTCCCAACTTGACTTTGGAGTTAATTAATATTTGAGACCTTTGAGTTAGAATACTCAAGAGTTAATTGGTAATTAGAAGTTGTTGGCCAGCACTCTAGTTACTAACGCTAATCCTTCCCAAGAAAAATGATTAGGACTTGTAAATAAAAATTGGCTCCCAACTTACTTGACTTTCTTTCGTTCAGTAAAGGATAACTAAGTAGAACAATGATAAAAAGTCACGGATTATGGAAACTATGGCAACTTTGGCAAATCTTATATCATTTTAAAGCCCCAGATGTTAGCTTTCCAACGCAACTGGAACCGCATCATTTGGATCTCTGTAGCTCAAGTTATGACCGATTAAGTGCGAAGAGGTCGGGCTTGACAGCTTTTGCGATTCCTTCATTTCTTCATGAGTTCTCCATTTCTACATGCTTTTTCTTCATTCCCTTGATCCAATCCTTGCTTCCTAAACCTGAAATCACTTAACAAACATATCAAGGCATCTAATGGAATCAAGGTAAATTAGATTTAGCTATCTTAAGACCTAAAAAGCATGTTTTCACATTCAAGCACAATTAAAGGAGTATTTACAAAACCATGCTATTTCATTGAACAAATGTGAGAAAAGATAATAAAATCCCTTAAAATCAATACATGATAAACCCTAAAAATGAGGTTTATCAAACAACAACCTATTACTAATTAATCTTGGGAATTCCAATAAGGATAGAACTTCAGGTTAATCTTCTCCTAGTCAAGGCTTTCTATTTCAATTACATAAAACCTCTTGTTAATTTTCATTGCTTTAATTTATAATCTTTTATTTTTCCACTCTCCAACTTCAAAATTTCTAAGAAAAACCCATAACCAATAGTAACACACTTCCCTGCAATTCCTTGAGAGACGACCAAGGTTTGAATACTTTAGTTATTATTTTTAGGGGTTTGTTACTTCTAACAAGCAATTTTTTGTACGAAAGGATTCTTTGTTGGTCTAGAGGCTATACTTTCAACAAGAACTTATTTGTGAACTTCTAGACCACGCAAGGAATCCGTTCGTCAGAAAACAAAGGGGGTTTCAATGATTGAAAGCAAACAAAATAAAGGAATTAAAGAACAAGACAAAATTGAAATTGATAAACTAATAAAGGAATAAAAGAACTATGTATGTAATACAAACAAGTAATGCTATAAAGTGATGGAAAAGGTGGTTCAAAACATAAATGAGACCTTGACTTGGGATGAGTTTTAGAATCCCTTCCTTGCCATAACCATAACTATGATAATTATGATGGATTAATCTCACTAAGTTAACCCTTAACATCGAAGGATAAGTTAAGTGAGCATAATTGTTATTAATCCACAAATCCTAGCTAACTTACCAAATTAATTGGTAAAAAACTAGCGTTAGTGGAAACAATAACAACTAACAACCCAAGAATTATCACTAAATATTGGACGTTATGGCTCTAGTAATCCATAAACTCATTTTCCTCAAGCCAAGGGGTGGAAATCTACCCCATAACGAAGGTTGGCATTTCATCAAACACATAGAGGGCATAAACATAAAACATGGCCAAATTGGGAAAATGGTAAAAGCTACGAACCATAAATGATCAAAATTAGTAAAAGCAACTCAAACAAGCATAAAATGATCATCAAACATCAAATTAACAACTGAAACTCAAAATTGCAAAACAATATAAATTGGCAAGAGATATGAAAATATAAGAAAGTGTAGAACAAGTGTAGTAACTAAAAGAGACAATTCAAGAAATACTTACAATGAAAATTGCTAGAATCCAAAATCAACTTGAAGTATAAAGTTCTACAAACCCTAATTAAAACCCTAAGAGAGAATTTTCTATACTACCCTACTCCTACTCCTACTATGTGTTTTTCCTATTCTAAGATGGCTCCCTTTCATATGTGTTGAAACTCCCTTGATATAGCACTTTATTTCAGCCTTGAGCCTTCAAAAATTGGTCCAAAAGGCCTCAGAAATTGTGCAGCACGTGACTTTTTAATGGAAGCATGCGCTGGTACCTGTGCATACGCACAGATGGTTGTGCGTACACACACTTTCTGATTTCCATTTTGTACATGCTTCCTCCTTGTTTCCTTCATGTTTTCTCCCTTTGTACATGCTTCCTTCCACTTTTGCATATACATTCTTGCCTCTTTGACCTGAAATCACTCAACAAATATGTCATGGAATCAAATGGAATAAAAGTGAAATTAAATTGCTCAATTTAAGCACAAAAACACATGATTTCACATTTATGTTCAATTTTAGGGATCAAATACAAAAGTATACTATTTAAGTGAATAAGTGTGAGTTTATGTGATGAAATCCACCCAAATCAAGTCAAAATATATCATCAAATATGGACTCATCAATTCCCCCACACTTAAACAATAGCATGTCCTCATGCTAAACCAAACAAGGAGAATGATCAAAAGGGAAACTATCTTATTGAATGCAACTATCTATATGCATGCAAGTATGTATATAGTATATATAACTATATATACTATAGTATCTATTGAATTGGTGAAAATAAACAATCAAATTCCCAAGCAAGTATATAGACATATAGGGCTAAGCAAAGAATTAATTCAATGCAATCAAAATCTAAAGAATTGATTTATTCATCAAAATAAAGCAACTTGCAGTAATACATGATAAGAAGTATGGAAACATAGAGTTGAGTGATCAAACCCTCACTAGATGTGTATACACTCTAATCACTCGGTGTCTAAGGGTTTAATCACTCAAATCGCCTTCTAATCATGCTTTCAAGGGATTGCTTTTCATCTAACAATAAACAAATATGTGATGAATGAATGCAATTATCATGAGGATTCATTAAGGTTGTTGTTCCGAGGGTTACCTAAAACGTGTAGCTCGGTCGTCTGGAAAGGCCCGAGGTGGGGGTTCAGGGACCCGAGCTTGATATGTAGAGTGGTTGGTGGTTGTACCTGCAATGACACTCCGATGCTTAAGTTAGCATGGGTCCAAGCAGATATATGTAGAATGTGGAATGAATGCCATACCTGGGTGCTCCAGTGTATTTATAGTAGTTGGCCGTGATCTTCCCTGGATAAGATATTCTTATCTTATCTTATCTTTTGGGAGTTTTATCTCTATCTTTGTGGAACCGCCTTTTCTAGGCCTTTTCGGCCTTTAGGTTTTGGGCTGCGTTCCTTTTGATGGGCCTTCCTTGCTTTATTTGTCCGAGGTCCGACCTTTAGGCGTGAGCCTTAGGACGAGGTCGGACCTTTTATAAATTTGCCGAGTTGGAGGAGCTCGGTCAGGGTATGAACAGTGCCCCTGCCCGAGTTCGTCCTTTTTGGGAGGTTGAGCTCGGGCATAGTAGTTTTTCAAAATTCAAAAATGGCCGTTCCTGCATTTATTGCATTTTACCGTTTTTTCTTGATTTCCGTTCGGGCCCTGTGAAGGCTTTATTTATTTGCCCCTTTCCTCCTTTTTCTGCATTTTTTTGTTTTATCCTTTCCGAGCACTGCTTCTTCTTTCTCTTTGCTCTGCTTCCCCGAATCTCTCCGTGTGTCTTTCTGGGGTTCCCTCTGCGTCGTCGTTTCGTTCTCCTTGCTTTGGAGCTCGTCGTCTTCGTTTCTTTCTTCCAGGTTTGTTCCCATGTTTCTCTTTTCTTGTGCACATATGCTTCTGTTCTTTGTGTGGCTCTTGTTTGTTTCTTTTTCTTTATGCCTGGGTTGCCCCGAAAAGAGGCGCCGCCATTGCTTTGTTTGTTTGTATATGGGGGGGCTCTTTTTTGTTCTCCGGTATTTTTTGTTCCGGGTTGCCGCGTTTTCTTCGTGGGGTTTTTGTTTCTTGTTTTGCTGAATGGGTTTTCACTGTCTTCTTTATGTGATTTTTGCTTGCTGCTGTATTCTTCTTTGTAGGTAAAAATTTTATGTCTCGAAAGGTTCTTCAAGCGATGTCGACTAAGATTCCATGTGGTCTTGGTTGGGTAGACCCTCTTCCTCTAAGAGTCCCTTCTGTGGTAGATTCTGAGTATTTAGCTAGGTTCCGTAGGCACTGTAGTATATGTGAGAATAGGGAGTCTGAGAGGGATTACGAACTAGTGGCCCCGGAATCCGAGGAGAGAGTGTGCTTTCCGCCCTTAGATAGTTCTGAGAAGCTCTTCTTTTATGCTTATGATTGTTTTTTCTCTAAGCTGAGTGTCCGACTTCCCTTTACCGATCTGGAGTCCGAGGTGTTATGGTCTTGTAACCTTGCCCCTACGCAGCTCCATCCAAATTCTTGGGCGTTTTTAAAGCTGTTTCAACTTTTGTGTCAGTTTTTGGGCGTCTCTCCCTCTATTTCTCTTTTTTCCTATTTGTTTGTGTTGACGAAGCCGGGGTCGGGTGGAGGGAAGGTATCTTGGGTCTCTTTTAGAGCTAACCAGGGGAGGAAGTTTTGTACCTTGTATGATGAGTCCTTTCATGATTTTAAGAACTTTTATTTCAAGGTCCGGGCTACTGGAGACATCCGACCTTTCTTTCTAGACGAGAGTGGGGAGCCTTCTTTTCCTCTTTGTTGGCAGGAGAATGTAGTGTCTGCTAAGTATACCTTTGAGAGTCTAGATGAGGTGGAGCAGGCTTTTGTGGGTGTGGTGAGCAGTTTATGGGGTCGGGCACCTCACTTGGACACGAAGAAAATGTTGGGAGATCCAAGCCTTCTCCGTTCCGAGTTAGGTAGTTCCCGACCTCTCAGAGATTCATCTTTTTTAGTATTTTGGTTTTCCTTGTTTTGGTGGAATTTCTGTTGTGGTAATCCTTTTTCTTTTATTTCTGCAGAGATGTCTTCTCAGGCGGATTCCATGAAGTTCCTTCGTCGGACGAAGAAGTCTGTGGCTGCTCGAAATATCGAGGCTGGGGAGGCTTCTGCCCGATCTTCTCCGAAGAAGACTACTGTGGGTGTCACTACTCGGTCGAAGACTATTCCGACTCCCCAGTTCCGGGCTATAAATCAAGATCCTCCGACCTCTGGACCCGGTCACTCTTCCCCGCCTTCGTCCTCGGGTCCTCCTCCCAAGAAACAGAAGACCTCTCAAGAGCTTGCGGGTTTTAATGACAAGGATTTTGATGCTCTTGGTTGGATTGAACAGCATATTCTCCCTCAGACCTTTATTTCTACTGATGATGTGTCTATGGAGCATCATTTTCAGTATATGGCGCGGAGTTGTGTCCGGATGGCTAGTCTTCATGCCGCTATTGCCCGGGAGTTCAACAAATTCCCCATTGGTGCGACCAGCTCCCGACTTGAGAAGGCTCAGTCTGAGTTCGAGAGGATTAGTGAACTGAAGGCTGCTAGGATTACTGAGCTGGAGGCGTCTTTGGAGAAGGAGAAGGCTAAAGCTACCGCGGCTGTGGCGGCAGCGAAAGCATCTGAGGAGATGGCGAAGGCGGCGACGGAGAATTATACTCGGATATATGCCGAGCTTGTGGAGACAAAGGAGAGATTGCAATCCGCTCAGGATGAATTTTACGAGCTAGAAGGTCATGTGGCTAAGGGTATGGATGCTATGTTTGAAAATTTGAAGGCTCAAGTCTGGGTTCTTGCTCCTGACCTGGATCTGAGCTTATTTAGTACGGATAACGTTGTTGTGGAGGGAAAGATTGTTCCTGCTCCCAACGAGGATGAGGTTCCAGTGTCCGCCCCCAAAGTTCCGGTTGCGAACCCGACTTTACCTTTGGCCGGGGATGGATCTGGCGTGGAGGTTTTAAACCGAGATGATGGCGCTGTCAATGCTGTCCCGATTTCTATGTTTCCTCCGCAGCCTTCTGCCGATGTGGAGTCTGGAAAGGATCTTGATTCTCTGTAATCCTTTTATTTTTGGTTTTTTGCCCGGCTTGTGGGCTCTTTTTGGATGGTTTCTGTTTAATGCTTTGGACACCCTTTTGCTATTAGCTACCTGTAGTAACTTTTTAGCTTTATTATGCAGTGTTTTGTTCGCGTTTTGACTCTTAGTTCCGCTTTTTATGCTTTTTAGTTGTTTTTGGATAACAACCTTTTAGCTAGCGCTTTTTTGAAACTTTGTTTTGCCCTTCCCTTTGATTTCGTTTTTTCGCTTGTACTTTTTAGTTGTTTTTGTATAGCAACTTTTTAGTAAGCGTTTTCGAAATCTTTGCTTTCGCCGTTTTAAGGCTTCTTTCTTGGATCCGGGCTTTTTCTCGGACCTCGGGCGTTCGAGTACCTCCCTTTGTTGGGTCCGACCTTGTTGTTGGTCGGCCTTTTAAGTTATTTTTGTAATCTCTTTTTATTTGGCTTTTTGAGCCTTTTCAGAGTTGCTTTATAACTTCTCACATTAATTTGAACCTCGTCGCTTTATCTTTGCCGACCTTGTATGGTCTCTTGGCAAATGATTTTTTGCGTTTTGCCGAGCATAAATTAATGCGCCTTGGGGGCTACTTTCTAGGATTTGTTTCATCATGAGGAAGAAGAAAAGAAAATAGAAAAATTTGATTAGTATTAAAAAAGAAAGAATATTTACAGAGTGTTTACCCTTTGACTAGGTCGGGTGCCTTACTTGACCGGGTGTCTCATTAAAAAACCCTTGTAGGGAAAAAGAGTACACCTCGGGTTAAGTTTTTCTAGCTGTAGTACCGTCTTAGATTACAGGCGTGCCAGGCCCTGGGCAGCTCATTGCCTTCTAGGTCGGATATTTTGTAATAGCCTGTTCCTAAGACTTCTGTTACCTTGTAGGGTCCTTTCCAATTTGCAGCTAGCTTTCCTTCTCCCGACTTTTGTGTTCCGATGTCATTTCAGATTAGAATTAGGTCGTGAATGGAGAAGCTTCGCTTTATTACTTTCTGATTGTATCTGAGGGCCGTTCGCCGTTTTAAGGCTTCTTCTCGGATCCGGGCTCTTTCTCGGACCTCGGGGAGGAGGTCGAGTTCTTCCTTTTGTGCCTGCGGGTTACCTTCTTCGTTGTAGAAGATGACTCTGGGTGACCCTTCATCTATTTCGATAGGAATCATTGCCTCCATCCCGTAAGCTAGTCGGAATGGCGATTCTCCCATTGTAGAGTGTGGGGTTGTCCGATATGCCCATAGTACCTGGGGGAGCTCCTCGGCCCATGCCCCTTTGGCCTCTTGGAGTCTTCGTTTTAACCCTGCCAAGATGACTTTATTTGCGGCCTCTGCTTGTCCATTGGCTTGTGGGTGCTCGACTGAGGTGAATTGCTGTTTGATTTTTAGTTCGGCCACCAAGTTCTGAAAACTTGTGTCCGTGAACTGTGTTCCATTGTCCGTTGTGATGGAGTAGGGGACTCCGAACCTTGTGACAATGTTTTTATATAGGAATTTGCGGCTTTTCTGAGCCGTAATGGTGGCTAATGGTTCAGCTTCGATCCACTTTGTGAAGTAGTCGACCCCTACTATGAGGTATTTGACTTGCCCCGGTCCTTGGGGAACGGGCCGAGTAGGTCAAGTCCCCATTTTGCGAAGGGCCATGGTGCGGTGATGCTGATAAGGTTTTCTGGTGGTGCCTTGTGGAAATTGGCGTGTTTTTGGCAGGGGGGCATATTTTCACAAATTCCGTTGCGTCTTTCTGTAAGGTCGGCCAGTAGAACCCGGCTCGGACTACTTTTTTGGATAATGCCCGAGCACCGAGATGGTTCCCACACATGCCTCCGTGGACTTCTTCGAGGACGTTCTTTGTTTCTGAGGTCGGGACGCACCTAAGGAGGGGATTTGAGAATCCTCTTCTGTATAATACGTCGTGAATTAGTGTATAATTCTGGGCGTCTTTTGTGAGTCTTTTAGCTTCCTTTCTTTCGGCGGGAAGAGTTCCCGACTTCAGGTAGTTGAGTATGGGGGTCATCCATCCTTGCTGTTGGTTGGATATATTTAGCGTTTCTTCCTCTCTTAGCACGGAGGGGGTTTGTAAGGTTTCCTGGAGGAGACTTCTGTTGTTGCCTCCGGGCTTGGTGCTGGCGAGCTTTGAAAGGGCGTCTGCCCGGGCGTTTTGTTCCCGAGGTATGTGCTGAATCTGTATCTCTGAAAAGTGGCGTAGTTGCGCCTGTGTTTGGTCCAGGTATTTTTTCATGGTGGGGTCTTTGGCCTGGTAGCTTCCATTTACTTGTGATGTGACGACCTGGGAGTCGCTAAAGATCGTGATTTTCTGGGCTCCGACCTCTTCGGCTAGCTTTAGACCTGCTAGTAGGGCCTCGTATTCGGCTTGATTGTTCGAAGCCTGGAACTCGAATTTTAGGGATAGTTCTATCCGCGTTCCTTGGTCGCTTTCGAGTATAACCCCGGCTCCGCTTCCAGTTTTATTTGAGGACCCGTCGACATACAGGTTCCATGAGAGTGGGGTTCCAGGGGTCTCAGTGTATTCTGCGATGAAGTCGGCTAGATACTGAGACTTTATGGCCGTCCGGGTTTCATAGTGGAGGTCGAACTCGGACAGCTCCACCGCCCATTGCAGTATTCGTCCTGCCAGGTCTGTTTTTTGGAGGATGTGTCTCATGGGTTGGTTTGTCCGGACTTTGATGGTGTGGGTTTGAAAGTAGGGACGGAGCCTCCGAGCTGTGAACACTAGGGCGTAGGCGAATTTTTCTATCTTCTGATAGTTTAATTCGGCCCCTTGTAGTGCCTTGCTTACAAAGTATATGGGGCGTTGTCCTTGGTCATTTTCTCGTATTAATGCTAAAGCGACTGCTCGATGTCCAACCGAGAGGTATAGTACGAGCTCTTCTCCTTTTAAAGGTCGGGTAAGGATTGGTGGCTGTCCGAGGAATTCCTTGAATTCTTGAAAGGCTTTTTCGCACTCCGGGGTCCATGAGAAGGGCTTCCCTTTCTTTAGGAGTGAGTAGAGAGGTAGTGACTTTATTGCTGATCCTGCCAAGAATCTTGATAGGGCGGCTAGCCTTCCATTTAGTTGTTGTACTTCTTTGACACACGTCGGGCTCTTCATATTGAGTATCGCTTGGCATTTGTCCGGGTTTGCTTCGATGCCCCTTTGAGTCAGCATGAAGCCTAAGAATTTTCCGGCCTCTGCGGCGAAGGTGCACTTTGTCGGGATAAGTCTTATGTTGTGTTTTCTGAGGGTACCGAAGATACTGGTGAGGTCGGTCAACAAGTTTATGTCTTCTTCTGTCTTTACCAGCATGTCGTCGATATACACCTCCAGCTGTAATCCGATGTGCTCGGAGAACACTTTGTTCATTAGCCTCTGGTAGGTTGCCCCTGCGTTCTTCAGCCCGAAGGGCATCACTACGTAGCAGTAGTTTGCCCTTGGGGTTATGAACGAGGTCTTTTCTTGGTCGGGTTCGTACATCGGGATCTGATTGTATCCCGAGTATGCGTCCATGAAGGAGAGATATCTATAGCCTGAGGCTGCGTCTACTAAGGCGTCGATGTTTGGTAGTGGATATGGGTCTTTAGGGCAGGCTTTGTTGAGATCCGTGTAATCGACGCACATCCTCCATTTTCCATTGGGTTTTTTCACTAGGACCACGTTTGCGAGCCATAGGGGGTATTTTACTTCCCTAATGAACCCTGCATCTAGCAGTGCTTGTACTTGTTCTTCTATTGCTTGCACGCGCTCGGGTCCGAGCTTTCGGCGTCTTTGTTGGACAGGTCGGGATCCCGGGTAAACTGATAGCTTATGGCACATCAGGTCGGGGCTTATGCCTGGCATGTCGGAGGCTTTCCAGGCGAAGAGGTCGGAATTCTCCCTTAAGAGGGTTATGAGTTCCTCCTTTAGGCCCGCTTCGAGGTTTGTTCCTATGTTTGTTATTTTTTCAGGTGTGTTCCCAATCTGGACTCTTTTGGTTTCTCCCTCTGGTTGTGGCCGAAGATCTTCTCGGGATTGAACTCGTCCGAGTTCTATTGTGTTGACCTCTTTCCCTTTTAGGCTCAGGCTTTCGTTGTAACATCGCCGCGCTAGTTTTTGGTCGCCTTTTAGGGTAGCGATTCCTTTTGCGGTAGGGAACTTCATACAGAGGTGTGGGGTCGAGACTATAGCTGCCAGTCTGTTCAGGGTTGGTCGCCCGATGAGGGCATTATATGCTGAAGCGACGTCGACTATAATGTAGTCGATGCTTAATGTTTTAGATTGCTCGCCTCTTCCAAAGGTAGTGTGTAGCGAGATGTATCCTAAGGGATGGATCGGGGTATCCCCTAGCCCAAACAGGTCGGTGGGATAAGCTTTTAGTTCTTTTTCTTCAAGTCCGAGCTTGTCGAAGGCCGTTTTGAACAGGATATCTGCTGAGCTTCCCTGGTCAATCAGGGTTCGATGTAAGTTGGCGTTTGCTAGGATAATGGTGATTACCATTGGATCGTCGTGCCCGGGTATTATCCCTTGAGCATCTTCTCGGGTAAATGAGATAGTAGGCAATTCGGGCAGGGGACTGTCTTCTCGGATGTGATAGACTTCTTTGAGGTGTCTTTTTCGCGAGGATCTGGATGCTCCTCCGCCTGCTAAACCTCCATTTATCATGTGAACGTGCCTTTCAGGGGTTCGCGGGATTTGTTCGGCCCGATCTTCGTTATCTCCTCGCCTCCTCTTCCTGGTCTCTTCTCCTTTCTCTGCTATGTATCTGTCGAGTTTTCCTTCTCTGGCTAGCTTTTCTATAACATTTTTTAGGTCGTAGCAGTCGTTAGTAGAATGACCGTAGAGCTTGTGATATTCACAGTATTCAGACCGATCTCTCCCCGCTCTCTTGTGTTTTAGCGGTCGGGGCGGTGGGATCTTTTCGGTGTGGCATACTTCTCTGTAGATGTCTACTAGGGAGACTCGGAGAGGGGTGTAGTTGTGGTACTTTCGTGGCTTGTCCGAGTTGGGTTCTTCTTTCTTCTTCTGTTCCCGATCTCGATCTCGGAGTGGGTAGGTTGATTCCTTCCTAGAAGAGTCTCTTAGCTGGGAGGTTTCCTCCATGTTGATATATTTTTCTGCCCGCTCCTGCACCTCGTATAGGGAGGTCGGGTATCGTTTGGATAGGGATTGGCTAAACGGTCCCTCTTTTAAACCGTTTGCTAGTCCCATGATGGCTGCTTCAGTGGGCAAGTGTTGTATGTCCAGGCAGGCTTTGTTGAATCGCTCCATGTATTCTCGGAGAGTTTCTTGGTTACCTTGCTTGATCCCGAGTAGACTGGGGGCATGTTTTGTCTTGTCCTTTTGAATAGAGAACCTTGTTAAGAATTTTTTGGTTAGGTCTTCGAAGCTGGTGATTGATCTTGGTGGCAGGTTGTCGAACCACTTGATGGCTGACTTGGTGAGAGTGGTGGGGAAGGCTTTGCACCGAGTCGCGTCGGAGGCGTCGACTAGGTACATTCTGCTTCTGAAGTTGCTGAGGTGGTGACTTGGGTCGGTGGTGCCGTCGTAGAGATCCATATCGGGTGGTTTGAAGTTTCGCGGTACCTTCTCCTTCATGATCTCTTGCGTGAAGGGATCATGGTTGCCTTCGGGGGTGGTGCCGCGTTCTGTCCGGTCTTTCAGGTTGGCCTCTATTTTCCGCAGTTTTTCTTCTAATTCTCTGCGCTTTCGAGTCTCCCTTCTCAGATCTTGTTCAGTTTCTTTCTGCTTCTTTATGTCCTCTTCGAGTTGTTTCAGTCGGTTTTGTTGTGCCCGGACTGCTTCTAGAATTTCCGAGCTCTTCTCTCTTTCGGAAATTTGTGGATCTTTGTTTGGGAGTGATGTCTTTGGGCGATTCTGTTTGTTTCCTCCTGGAGTGCGTGGTGATAGAGGGCTGTCCGGTCGTTCTCCGGTGTCAATTTCGTCCTCTTGTTCAGATGCAGCGCGGTCATTGTTGTGAGGGTCGTCCGCCATGGTAGAGGGATGACTTCCAGGTCCCCGGCAACGGCGCCAGTGTTCCGAGGGTTACCTGAAACGTGTAGCTCGGTCGTCTGGAAAGGCCCGAGGTGGGGGTTCAGGGACCCGAGCTTGATATGTAGAGTGGTTGGTGGTTGTACCTGCAATGACACTCCGATGCTTAAGTTAGCATGGGTCCAAGCAGATATATGTAGAATATGGAATGAATGCCATACCTGGGTGCTCCAGTGTATTTATAGTAGTTGGCCGTGATCTTCCCTGGATAAGATATTCTTATCTTATCTTATCTTTTGGGAGTTTTATCTCTATCTTTGTGGAACCGCCTTTTCTAGGCCTTTTCGGCCTTTAGGTTTTGGGCTGCGTTCCTTTTGATGGGCCTTCCTTGCTTTATTTGTCCGAGGTCCGACCTTTAGGCGTGAGCCTTAGGACGAGGTCGGACCTTTTATAAATTTGCCGAGTTGGAGGAGCTCGGTCAGGGTATGAACAGTTGTAATGGGGCTAGGGTTAAGGTGGGATAAATATGGCTAAGTGGACTAAAGAATTGAATCTTTGATTAACTCAAGTATCTCACTCAACCTATATTAACCAAATCACAAAAATGCATTCTAACCACCCATTACTTCTTTGTCACACACATTCATGCCTTAGTTTCTATTCAAAACACATATGCATTTCTTATTCATCATATATATATATATATATATATATATATATATACATGTTTTTTCTCTCTATATATACTTTTTTTCTTTTTCTCTTTCTAGGACAAATGCATATGGTTAAAGCAAATTGATACATGAATGTGCACCCATTTTCCAAAATTTTCTTTATCAACGCATACCCAATACAAACTTTTTCGTTCACTACCAATGTTTACCAAAATTCCCACCACCCTTAAATGAAAGACACTCTTCAACCTAAGCTAATCAAAGATGCAATTCAAGGTAATTCATGGTTTTTTGCTTAGGATTGTGATGTGCTAACAATTAGAATAAATGGGATTAAGAGGTTTAAAAGGGGATAACAAATGTAGATGCAAGGGTAGGTCCATATGGGTGAGTGAGTTTAATTCAAAAATGGCCCCAATCATGCTAAATGCATTCAAAACATCAAATACAAGACATAAAAAATTAGACAAAACCAAGATTACAATCATAGAAGAAGCATATCACACAATGAACAAAAATAATGGTTAAGATGTGTAACCACTCATTAAAGCTCAAAAACTCATAAGGTATTTTGTTCTCTCTCTCTTCTATGTTCCATAAAATTCATTCAAGCAAGTTTTAAAAATAATTTTCCAAATCAATTCAATAGGATGCCCTTGAAACAAAATTCTTGGAAATCTTTGTTGTTTTTCACCAAAGTTATTTCTTATATATGTATGTATGTATGTTGTGATGGGTGCGGATTTTTCAAAATTTTCTAGTTCTTTTTCTAATTTTCAACAACCAAAAATTAACATGAACAATTAGGATCAAAATTGAACTAGGTGCTGTATTATTCAAGTTATCCCATCACAACTTCTATCAATCAGCTCTATATCATGCAAAAGATGCGAAATGCAATAGATATAAACTATGACTAAACTAAGATATATGTACTAGAAGAAAATGCAATGCAATAATAAAAAACACTCCAAATATCTACAAAAAATATAATAAAAAGAAGCTAAAATAAAGTGCAAAGTGTTTGGAAAAGAAAGTTTACACCCCAAAATGACGAATCCTCTCCCACACTTAAGTGTTGCACGGTCCTCTGTACACGAACACAATCTGGGGGGATTGTCTCTAAGCACTCTACCTTCAGTTGGCAGATGCAGGGGCTCGGGTTGTAGTAAACTTACCAAGCTCAATGCATTCTTGGCATCTCCCTTTTCGGTGTCTTCCTCTTCTCCCGGCTCCTTGCCTTTATATCTCATCCTCAAAAAAAAAAAAAAGAATGAGGTATAATCAGGAATCATAGGGCAAGTAACACAAAAATGTAAAGGAGTAAGTAAATAAGCATCTAATTGAGGAAGCTTTCATAAAGGTGTGGTATGGTAAAAATGAGCCATGTGTTCATTCTAATTATGCGCGCGGATAGAATACACACAACGGCCGGTTAAAACGGCATCCACACTATCAAAAAGTAAACATGAGTTCCTTAACTAAATGGCCTAAGATGCAAGCAATAGATAGGCATCAATTAAGGACAAGCATACTTAGGCAACTACCACAAGAGTGAATTAAGTTTAGGAATTATTGGATATTGAAGTTGTGCATGTGAAAGTGTAAAATTAATAGAAGATAGCACAATTAACAATAACCAATTCAATAATGAACCAAAAACTCGTTATTCATCATGAAACATAAAGAAAAAGTCACATGGGAAGATACTTGGTAAAAAAAGTGCCAAGCTTGATAAAAACCAAGTTGAGTCACTCAAACAAATGCAAAGCATTAACAAGGAACACGTATCAGTCATGTGATGAATTTAATATGAAAATCATGATGAACAACTAATTTCAACCCAATTCACTAAATTTTCAATGTACTTATATAATTTGTCCTAGTGGTACAGTCAAAACGTGAGTTATCAAACCCACATGATACTAGTAAATTACGGCAAAGCATAAGTGCATTGATTTAATCAAGAGGCAACCCAATCACTACCAAACAAACACTTGCAACTTATTCAATTAGAAAGTAAGTAAACCAAAACTACTAAAATGAAAATAACATGTAAAGAAAACTAACAAGAATAAGTAGAAAATAGGGCAAAATGGGAAGAAGAGAGGGATGAAGGGGGAAGTGTGTTAGGGATCAAATAAAAGTGCAACAAAAGTTTTTTTTAGAACAATTAAAGAAATACTTACAATAAAAATTGCTAGAATCCAAAATCAACTTGAAGTATAAAATTCTACAAACACTAATTAAAGCCCTAAGAGAGAATTTTCTATACTACCCTACTCCTACTCCTACTATGTATTTTTCCTATTCTAAGATGGCTCCCTTTCATATGTGTTGAAACTCCCTTGATATAGCACTTCATTTCAGCCTTGAGCCTTCAAAAATTGGGCCAGAAGGCCTCAGAAATTGCGTAGCATGTGACTTTTTAATGAAAGCATGCGCTGGTACCTGTGCGTACACACAGACGTGTGTGTCCACACACTTCTCTGAATTTTCACTTGTGCGTATGCACAGATGGTTGTGCACACGCATACATGCTGATTTCCATTTTATGCGTACGCACGCATCCTTGTGCACACGCACGCATGGCTGAGTGCTTTCTCCTTGCTTTCTTTATGTTTTCTCCCTTTGTACATGCTTCCTTCCACTTTTGCCATCCATTCTTACCTCTTTGACATGAAATTACTCAACAAACATGTCATGGCATCAAATAGAATAAAAGTGAAATTAAATTGCTCAATTTAAGCACAAAAACACATGTTTTCACATTTAGGTTCAATTTTAGGGATCAAACACAAAAGTATGCTATTTAAGTGAATAAGTGTGAGTTTTTTTGATGAAATCCACCCAAATCAAGTCAAAATATATCATCATATATGGACTCATCAGTTTGCTTCTTCTTCTCTTCCCCCAAATCTATTTTTTTCAGCGTGTGTGTGGTATTTGGCTGGGGAAGGAAGGCTGTTGCCTTCATTAAAGGGTGATTGGATTGGGCCTTGGGCCCAATATGGGCCCTGTATGTCCAGTTCAGCCCATTTTGGCTAATCTTGGGCCAAATTCTTTAAAACTAGTGTCAAAATACTTATTTTAATTTTTCCTATCATATTAAACCATAAAAATCACATTTATAATTATTAGAAAATTATTAACAATTAATTGAAGTAGCTTCTTATTAACAATTAATTTATTAGAAAATTATTCATTAATTATTTGGGGTTTTACATCTCTAACCTCTCCAAGGCCACTCATAGTTTCATGGCAGAGACTAGGTCTTCCATTCAGAATTTGGAGATACAAATTGGTCAGTTGAGGAAGAAGCTACTTGAGGAACCCTCCAACACTCTTCCAAGCAATACTGAGATAAATCCAAGGAAAAAGTGCAAGGTCCTCACTTTGGAAGCTGAGGCCGAACCTAAGGAGAAAATTGCTGTTGAGGAACTGAAGGAGAACAAGGATCAAGAGGAGATTAGGAGTGCACTCACACACACCACCATGAAGATGAAGGAGCCTAAAGACCAGCCTACTCTAGACGTGCATAAGGAGCCTGAGGATGAGCAACTTACTCAGTTCTTGGTAGCCCTCAAGAAGTTGCAAGTTAAAATCTCTTTTGCAGAGGTGTTGGAGAAGAAACCACCTTATATGGCATGTTTAAAAAGTGTGATTTCTGAAAAGACGGCCCTGAAGGGAAATAAAACTATGGTGTTGACTAAGGAGTGCAGTGCCCTTGTACAAAAGAAGCTACCTCATAAGATGCCAGATCCCGGAAGCTTTCTAATTTCCTGTACTATAGGGACCATTACATTTGAGAAGGCCTTGTGTGACCTTGGATCAAGCATAAACCTAATGCCTCTCTCTGTGACGAAGAAGCTGGGAATCCAAGAAGTGCAGCCTACCAGGTTCTCACTAGAGATGGCAGATAAGTCCCTGAAATGGGCATATGGACTGGTGGAGAATGTCCTTGTAAAAGTTGAAGACCTTTACCTCCCTGCAGACTTTGTGATACTTGACACTGAAGAGGACCAGAATGACTCCATCATCTTGGGAAGGCCCTTCTTAGCTACTGGGAAGGCCTTGATAGACGTTGAGAAAGGAGAGTTAATTTTGAGGCTATGGGAGGATCATATCCTGTTTAAGATTCCCAACCTTCGCTATCTCTCGGATAAAAGAGGTACTATTGTGCAACACTTAGTGTTCCAGCCTTCTCTCTCAATGTAGAGCCTTACAAAGTCCCCAGACATCAAGCCTAAGTTTGGTGTTGGTTATCCATCATCAACCACTGAGGAGGGAGGCACTAAGAAGAAAGTACCCATAAGCTGGCGGAATAAGAAGATTCCAACTGAAGACTTCTCACCTAGCATGAGAGTTGTCTTCACAAGCAGCTCAGTCATTCCACATACTATGAACAGGATCCTATCCTTGGAACATGTTGAACTAATTCATGAGAGCACAGAAATGAAGTTTACCATGAGAGGGTAAAGATCTGAGCCCCTATTAACCCCCACAGAGGAGCTGTCCGTCAAGCTAGTAACGATAAAGAAGAGCTTGTTAGGAGGCAACCCAACCATATGTACAGTTTTTCTTAATTTTATTTTCTTTTATCATTTTGGTTTTTGATTTCATATCATTGTATTTTCTATTGTTTTTCATACTTTTCCTCTTCTTTTTAACGTTTGTGATCATGTGTAGCACTTAGAATAGAAACGGGAACACATAGGAGAGAAAATAGAACACCCTGAATGACACCCTTGTTGGCATTGAACGCCCTCTCTAGAGCAGCTCAGGACCATAAATTGGTCCCTCTAGGGCATTTAACGCCGATTCTTGGCATTGAATATCCCATCATTAAAAAAAAGGTACTCCACCCCGTGGCGTTCAACACCCATTTTGGCGTTGAACGCCCAGGGGGGCAGGGGTACTCCAATTTCGTAGTTTTATTAGCTAGTGGGTCCCACCTAACCATCCATCCCTTCTCTCTCCTCTTTCCTACTTTTCCAACCATATTCATCTATCACATCCCCATCAATTTCCTTGATTCCCGCACACCACCTTTCCCTCCTCCCAATAACCACTCATAAATCCCATCAACTCCTTTTCCCATTAACCCTACCAACTTCAAATTCAAAATTTTCCCCAATTCCCCCCATTATAACCGAACCCATACCCTCCCTACCCCTATAAATACCCCTCACTTCATCCATACTCTACACACCTTCCATATTCTTTTTATCTTCCACATTATTATTTATACATATCCATTTTTTCTTCTTCTTATCCCAAAGGCCGAAGCCTCTTTCCTCTATCCCCTCTATCTTTTTCTTCTTCTATTTTTTTCCTTCTCTTACTTTACTATTTGCTCAAGGATGAGCAAATTTCTTAAGTTTGGTATTGGAAAGCTCCGCTTCTTTTTAGCTTTCTATATCTTATTTCCATGGTACCAAAAACAGGAGAATCCTCAAGGAAACGAAAATGGAGACATCAGGATTTCTTACCAAGACCCATCAAGACCACTTTTATGACGTGGTGAGAAAGAAAAGGGTGATTCCCGAGGTCCCCTTTAGGCTCAAAGAAGATGAGTATTTGAAGATCCTACACCAAGTTCTGAGATGAGATTGGGAAATTCTGGCCAATCCCATTTCAGAGGTTGGAGCTTTAATGGTGTAAGAATTCTATGCCAATGCCTGGTGGTCACAAAGAAGCATGACACTAGTGTGAACCTAGAGCCCAAATACTGGAGCACCATGGTTAGAGGGTAAATCATAAATTTTAGCCCTGAAAGTGTGAGGTTAGCACTACAATTGCTTCAGTCACGAGGTGACCCGCACTCTTACACTCGAAGGGTTAACTCTGACCAAAGGCTGGAGCAAGTTCTTACTGATATATGCATAGCTGGAGCTTAGTGGAGGAGGGACGCCCAAGGCAAGCCATACCAACTGGGTAGGGTTGACCTTAAGCCAATGGCTAAAGGATAGTTGGAGTTTGTCCAATGCTAAATCATCCCTACAAGTAACCGCTTTGAGTTACAATTGAGAGAGTAGTGATAATCCACTGCATCATGCTCAGCAATAAGGTGGAGGTACATGAGATGATCCCTCAAGAAATTTACAAAGTAGCTAACAAGCCCTCCTCCCAAGCACGACTGGCGTTCTCTCATCTCATTTATCGCTTATGTGGAGTAGCTAGAATTCACATAGGAGGTGATACCCTGATTGACAAGGAAAGACCTATCATAAGATAGGGTATGGAGCACGCAAGTGGATTGTGTATTGTGTATCATTGCCGGAAAGTTGCAATGGTGTTGTTGTTGGCTATTGTAGATATGTGAATATTGTGAATAGCTTAATTTTGATTAATTGTGAATATGTTAATATTTGAATATGTAAATAGTTGTTTTTGATTGATTGCTTGTTTTTGCTAGTCTTAAGAGTTTATTTTATTTGTTTTTATTACCTTTGGTTTTTATTTTCTTTTTATCCTATGAATTCTCACCGTTTGCAATGTGAGTTTTGTTGCTATTGTGCTATAGGAATTGAGAATTTTAAATGCTTGTTACCTAGATGGAATGAAAGGAATTGGAGAAAACAAGCTTGGGTAGGGTTTCTAAGAGGTTTGATGAGAGCTCTCCGTAAGTCCAATTTAAGGACAATAAACCAAAGTGCTGGGTGGGAGACACCCCACCATGGTAACACCGATCTTATCATTCTTTCTTGTATATAATTTTGGTTTATTGTATTTTTTCTTATTTTGGTTTACTTAGGATTAGTTTAATTTTGAGTTTAGTAGGTAAATTTGCATCTTGGTCATGAAATTTTGGATGTTTGAATGTTTTTGGGGTTGAGCTTGCATTGAACTAAGGTTTGGTACCTTAGAATTTTGAGGAAAACATTTTGTGAAACAGGGCATCTATGCATGCGTATCATCCTCTGGTCACAGTGCCAGCACAGCTTATGCGTGCGCGCTGCTCTATTTTCTGTGACCTGTGTGGCCGCACAGACGTGTGCGTCTGCACACGAATTGATAGCCCCTCTGGTGGGAGCATTGGCATAGTTTGTATGCGTGGGCTCCCTACTCTATTTGCATTTTGTGCGTGCGCACGGACCTGTGTGAACGCACACATGACCCTTTCCTAAAAGAAAAAGTGTTCTGTGCATGCGCACACCCTTGTGCGCCCAGGCACGTCTTCATCCCTCTTCTTCTAGGAGCGCTCGCATAGAGTGTGCGAGCGCACATCTTTCTTTTTCCTCCTTTTGTGCGTACACACACGTGTGTGGCGTACACACACCTCTGTGTTCTCACTATTATGCTTCTTTTCTCTTCTTCTTTCTCTCTACTTCTTTCCTTCTTTTCTCTTCCTCTCTCTTCTCCCCTTTTCACCCTATTTTATGCTTGTTCATGTCTGTTTTGTTTGTATTTCATTTTTATTTTTGTAATTTTATTAGTTTTGCTTTACTTGCTTGCTAAGTGAATAAGTTGCAAGTGTTTTTTTGGTATTGATTGGGTTGCTTGTTGCTTGATATTTCCACCAATGCACTTATACTTTGCCTTAATTTACTAGCACCTAGTGGGGTTGAATACTTATGTTTTGATTGTACCACTAGGACAAATTATATAAGTGCATTGAATTAAGTGATTTGAGTTGAAATTACTTGTTCATCATGATTTGCATATCAAATTCATTACATGTTCGGTACTTGTTCCTTGTTAATGCTTAGCATTTGTTTGAGTGACTTAACTTGATTTTTATCAAGCTTATCACTTTTTGTAACAAGTACCTTTCCATGTGACTTTTTCATTATGTTTCATGATGAATAAAGAGTTTCCATTCATTATGGGATTGGTTGTTGTTTATTGTGCTATTTTATATCAATCTTGTGCTTTAACGTACACAATTTCAATAACCAATATCAAATACTCAATTCACTTTTGTGGCTACCTAGGGTTGCTTGTGCCTTAAGTTTTACTTATTCTTTACTTGCAACCTAGGCTACTTAATTGAGGATCGTGCTATCTCTTTTGATTATGTGGTTGCCTTTCCAACTAACCAATGTGTTGTGTTCTAAACCGTGCACACATAGAATACACACATTGACTTTTTATCATACGACATACATCTTACTTTTCCTCAATTGTTGTTTAATTATTTGCACAGTAACTGGAACCCCCGGAGCCCACCAACTGAGGGTGGAGTCTCATAGTCCTTCATCCCATAAATCATGTGCATGCATGGAGGACCGTGCATAATTTAAGTATGGGGGAGGATCACCAACTACGAGGGGGGTAAAAATTTCCATTCTTAGACACTTTGCAATATTCTTTTTGTTCTTCTTTTCTTCAATTTTTGCAATTTTCGTCTTAGTTGCACTTTGTTTGGTTTGGTTTGTTTGTAAATATTTCTTTAATGCTTATAGTATTATGGTAGTAAATACTTGCATGTTGCATGTTAGATTGAATAAGTTTGGTAAAAACAACAAGAAATTCTCATCAAATCCCTTTTAGGGCATGCCATTGATTAAATTGAGAAATTGTTTTTCAAACTTGCTTGAAGTATTTTTCATAAGAACATAGAAAAGTGCTAGAACAACATACCTTGTGAGATTTGAGCCTGAATTGTATGGTTATACATCTTCAACTGTAAAGTTTATTCTTGTATGATAAACTCCTTTTATGATTGTGATATTTGATTTGCATGATTCTATATGTCCATTATTTTGTGTATGAATGCATGTATATGATTGAGGCCATTGTTTCAAATAGCTCACTTACCCAAATAGCCTATCCTTTATCTTTCATTGTTAGCCAACTTTGAGCCTATACTAGACCCATTTGTTCTTAATTTTAGCACATCATAAGCCTTAAGTGAAAAACAATAAATGTCCCTTGTTTGGATCTTTGATTAGCTTTGGCTAGTAAGTGTGTTTATCATTTAAGTTTGGGAAGTTTGGGAACATTGGTTGGGATAAAAGGGTGTTTTTATATTTTTGTCAAAATATTGGGAATTGGGTACATACTCAAGTATAAATTATGTTAAACTATATGCATTGATGTTCTCGTATATATTTTAGTTTGTAAATGAAAAAAAATGATGAGAAAAATAAATAAAAAATAGAAAAAATAGAAAAAAAAAGAAAAAGAAAAAGAAAAGTAATAAAAAGGGGACAAAATACCCCAAAATGAAGTAAGAATCAATGCATATGTGTGGTGATCAAAAGAGAATGCATGAGTGTGTGAAAAAGTGAAGAATGGGTTGTTAGGTTAACTTTTAAATTGTATAGGTTGTTGTAGGTTAGATGGGAAGCTTAGGTTAATCAAAGATTCAAATTTCAAGCTTACTTAACCAAATACAATCTTACCTTGACCCTAGCCCCATTACAATCCATGGATAAGTCCTTCTTGATATTTGTATGCATGCACTGAATAACTGTTGATTGTTAGATGACTTGCAAATCTTTGAGGAACATGATTAAAGGAGAATTGAGTGATTAAGCTCTAAACACTGAGCGAATAGAGAGAACACACATTAGGTGAGGGGTTCAATCGCTCAATTCTATGTTCTTGTGCCCTATATTGTATCTTCTTGCAAGTTGTTTGTTGGTTAGTTTTGAAAACCTCAATTCAATTCTTTGGACTTTGATCATAGTGTATTAACTCTTTGCTTGGCCCGAAGGCTTGTTTTGGATTGATTGGAATCTCTTATTTGTTTTTGCCAAACTCCATAGGAAATTATCTTGTACATATAGATAAATAGCATTTAGTGTAGTTGCATGCATGTAGTTAGTTGTATTGAATAAATTGCTTTCCCCTTTATGCTTCTCCTTTGATTGTGATTAGCATGAGGACATACAATTGTTTAAGCCTGCACAAGGACCACAGCAAGAACCCATTCTGCCACCTCCACAAGAGATCCTAGAGATGCCTCAAGGGATGTACTTCCTTCTTTGTGACTATTGTGATCAATTGACCACATCTCTAGGGGAGCTTCATCTGTTGATCAATTGAGGATAGAACATCAAGACCAGTCTGCCATCCTCCATCAGATGATAGAAGAGCGGAGGAGCATGAGGGAGGAGCAGATGAGGCAAAAGCGCGACATTGAGGAGCTTAAACAATCCAAAGGATTTCCCGGAGGGAGCAATGGCCGCCATCACTGAGGTGGTCTAGTTTTTTTCTCCCTTTTATTTATTTTATCTCTGTTTTCATTGTACTTTATTTTATTATCTATTTTCTATTCTAGTGAATGATCACACTTAGGAGTTTGTTCTTTTCTAGTATTAGTTTCTTTTCTTTGTTTCATTTTAAGATGTCTTATGTACTCCGCATCAAGCTTAAAAAGAAAAGTTTATTGAAAAGAGAAGCGGTAAGATGCATAAGGTCTTGAGTTATATTGCAAGTTGTTCTATTTAACTTAAAGTGGTGGCCTTATCTTTATTTTTAGAATATATAAATTAATTATGCATAATTGACATTGGAGTTGAGCATATTGGCTCTTGAAGAACAGTGACTTTAGAGAAGTATTATTAATTCTTTGAAAAATGAAAAAGATTGATTCCTGAAGCAAAAGAAATAGCCAAAAGTAAAAGTAAAACCAAAATAAAAAGGTCCAAGGCTTTGAGCATCAATGGTTAGGAGGGTCAAAAGTGGCCTAAAAAGCTCAAAAGAGTTGCTATCCCTAACTATATGCTTGTGGTGTGAAAGTGTCAAGTAAACCTTGAGACTGAACATTTAAAGTAGTGACCCAATGCCATAAAGAGTATGCTTAAGAATCTAAGCACCACTCTCTGAGAATTTAAGCAAATATAAATTTGAATCCAAAGGGTTCCCCTAGTTAAGTGCTTATGGTGTTTATGTATTATGTGGTAATACCTGAAAACAAAACACTTAGAGTCATGACTAGGCTCAAAGGTGCAAAGCACCAAATGAAAAGCTATGGTCAAGAATCAAGAAAAACTTAAAGAAGAGAATCAATAATATCATCCAGATTTTAGTTCTAAAGGATTTCAATACTTTTGAACTTCAAAGGAAAGTGAGATGCCAAAGCTGTTTAGAAATAAAGTGTTAATAAGCCCCATTTAGTAAATTAGAACTGAGCTTGAATGACAACTCTAAAACCTGATGTATTTTTCACTTCCATTTGGTCCTATAATTGTTTTTGGTTGCTTGGGAACAAGCAACAATGTAAGTTTGGTGTTGTGATGCATGAGCATCAGCTTATACCCTTTTTCCAATTATTTTTATAGTGTTTTTAGTTAGATTTTATTACGTTTTACTATGTTTTAGTGCAAAATTCATCTTTAGATGCTACTTTGAGTTTTTGTGTTATTTCTATGATTTTAGATGATTTTTTGGCAAATTTGGCAGAATCTTGTACAGAGACGAAGAAAGGATAGCAGATGTTATCTAATCCTAACCTCTTTGCATTCCAACGAGCATAACTTGACTTAAAAAGTTCCAATGATGCGGTCTGAACGGTGTTAGAAAGCCAACTTCTATAACTTTCCAAAGATATACGATTGTTTATACTTCTTCTATAGAATCACTGCCAAATATGGCGTTAAACGTCCAAACCTGGCGTTCAACGCTCGAAGAGGAGCAAGCCCGGCGTTGAACGCCCAAAACTGGTGTTCAACGCCAACCAGGGAGCAAGAACTAGCGAGCTCACCTCCCCTATGAGCGTTCAATGCCCAGAATTGAAGATGAACGCCAAGAATCAGCCCAAACACTAACCAAGTGGGCCCAAAGTAGATTTTAGCACTCCTTAGCTTATTTTATCTTATCCTTGTAATTTTTAAATTTAAATTATCAACTTTTAGGTCTAGCTTTTACTATTTAAAGAGGAGATCAATTAGGTTTATTAACATAGACATTACTTCAGATCTTCTTCCATTTTTATTTTGTTTTCTCTGTAAAGTTATGAGCAACTAAACCTCCTGGTTAGCTTATTTCTATGGATTAATATTATTACTCTTCTATTTTAATTAATGTTTAATTCAATTCTAAGGCGTTGTTTTAATTCTTAATCTCATGAATCTGGGGTGGAACGACAGTATGACCCCTCATTCTACACGAGCACTTTTGATTCTTGATAGAGCTATCTCGCTTGGGCTGTAGCTTGAAAACACTCCTCCTAAATTGAGGGTTACCTGCAGCTTATTGGGATATGTGACATATAATCCTGTCAATTTTGGATAATTAAGGTTTCTGTCGCGCTAAACTAGATTTCTGAACTTCATCCTCTGATTTGAAAGAATTGACCTTGTTTGTGGCCTTTTAGTAAAATTTGGGGAGATAACTCGCTCGCTAAGACATTAGGTTTTAATCACTTATGATTTGTCATGGAATGAATCATTCATTGTTAAAATAGTTAGAAAGAAGTATTAATCTGAAATGATAAACATCTCCAAAACCTTAACTGCTTCCATATATTATCTCTTTAATAACCCTTTAATTGCTTTCTTTATTTTCTTTATTATTTTGCTTTATACGAATTCGACAATAATAACTATTTTTTTTTTTTGTCTGACTAAGTCCTGCAAGACAACTATTGCTTCCTTAATCCAACAATCCTCATGGGATCGACCCTCACTCACCTGAGGTATTACTTGGATGACCTGGTACACTTGCCGGTGAAGTAGTGCGAGTTCAAATTTCGCACACCAGAGAGTGAGTGAGATACTTCAGTTGCCTCTATCCAGTGACACTTTTGTTACCGGATTGATAGAGACACTTTTATTGCAGTTGACAGACCGATTACTGGGAAGGGCATAGAGTATGCTCGGGAGCTTGGACAAGCACCACCTCAGGAGCTGATTCCCCCTCCTCAACAGGAGCAGCCTGAGATACCTCAGGGATACCATTTTCCTCCGCACAAGTACTGTGACAAGCTGGCAGTATCTATTGGGCAGCTGGCATCTTCTATTGTTCAAATGAGGATAGAGCATAAGGACCACTTAGTCCTTCTTCATCAGCTAGTGAAGGAACAGTAGAAGCAGAGGCGTGATAACAAGTCATCTTATGCTAGCTTTTTAAGAATTTTTCACTTGTTTGATTAGGTTTTATGCACTTTCTTGCATAATAAGTAACTGATTTGGAGTGAATTTGCATGGTTATGTCAATTCAATCATCCATCATTCATTTGACAAAAAATCATAGGATTCATGCTAGAATTAGTTGATTTTTTAAGTAATGCAGAGATCCTGAGAATTTGGTGATGCTTTGATTTTTTGTTTTGATTACTTGTAGGTGAAGAAATGGTGGAAAAAGAAATTTTTGGCACACTTTTGAAGTTAGAGCATGCCTTGGACATTAGGCCATGCTTTAAAAAGCGTGGCCTATGACATTAAAGTGTTGCGCTCAACCAAGGAGCAAGGGCCAGCGCTCAAAGACCTAACGGAGTGCCCAATAAAGCACCAAGAAAGCAAGGCTGTAGCGCTCTCTATTTGAGCACAGCATTCAAAGAGTGAACGCTAAGCTCCCACCAAGAGACAAAGCAAGGGGCGCTACGTTGAATGCTTTAACTGAGCACTACAAGGCAAAGCGCTCTAGCAAGGCAGCGCTCAATTAAAGATAGCACTACAATCAATCAATGAACATTTTTGTGGCCCATTTGAAGAAAAACAAGGCGCGACTGATGGTATGGAAAACGATCCAACACTAAACTCACCGACAAGTGTACCGAGTCGCATCAAGCAGTAATTACTCACATAGAGTGAGGTCGATCCCACAGGGATTGAAGGATTGAACAATTTTAGTTAGGTGGTTGATTTAGTTAAGCAAACAAGTGTTGATTTGAGTGATTTGTTTCCAACAGAAGTTAAATTGCATGAAACTTAAAGAGAGATGGGCAATTGACTGAAAATTAAAGGGCAAAGAAAGTAAAGAAGCTGAATCTTAAAGTGTAAGTAATATAAATGACAGAAGTTTAGATTGCAAGAAATGTAAATAACTAAGGCTTAGAGCGCAAGAAATGTGAAGTGCTTTAATCATAAACGGCTTTGGGAGCTAGGATTGCAGAAAATAAACAAGAGAAAGTAGATGACAATCAACAGAGAAGTAAAAGATGAATCAAAATGCAGCATATCTAATCAGAAGAGAAGAATTGCTTGAAAAGCAATACAGAAAGTGAATTCAGCTCAATTGCAATAACTATAGGAGAAGTTGAAGATCTCAGGGGTTGAATAAGACTAAAAAACAAGACTAGATCTCAATTCCTTCCTTGATCCAATAGAAAATAATTGCAGAAGAAAGAAAGATGAAAGCAGTAAATGAAAACTCAGATTCAATTCTCAATTCTTTGAAATTATCTAGAAAGTAAACAAGAGAGATCTCAGATCAAGAATGAAACAGAATTCCTCCAATTCTCAATCCAAGATTCAAAACAAAGAGTAGAGAGTGCAGAAGTAAGAACAGAGAGCAAGAGAATTCAATTCCCTTCTCAATCCCCAAACCCAAAGCTCAAATCTCAAATTCAATTCCCAAAAATGAAAAATCTCCAAAAGATCAAAAGTGAAAAGGAAAAAATGTCAAAAAGGTCCTCTCTAAATTGAACTAACTTCTATTTATACACTTTCTATTTTTGGATTTTAGAATTTGGGCGCTCTAAGCCTTGGCCGTGCTTTTTTTTTGCGCGCAACAAGCTTTGTGACACACTCCCTAGCGCTCGGTTCTCCCCAAGAGCGCAGCTTCCTTGTTTGAGGAATGAGGTTCCCGGTTCGAGACTTTCTAGGTGCATTTTGGAAAAAAATCCTTGAAGAGTAGCGCTCCTTTGGGACTTCCATGTCTTGGGTTCGAAACTTGTTGAGTGCATTTTGGCCAAATTTGGCTTATTTTCCTTTGTGAGTAGCGCCCATTTCTCCCCTTTGGTCATGGGTTCGATCCTTGTGGCCTTCACTAGCAAACATTACTCCTTGCATTTATTTTGTATGGAGCCTGATAAAGTGAATGGTGTTAACCGAGCATTATGCTTCTTTCCTTGTTTCTTTGGATCATTATAGCACTCGGTTAAGGGAGAGAGCGCAGCTTCCTTGCCTCTTGCTTCCTTAGCATTGAGTGAGGCTCTCATGGAGAGCATTGAGCTCTTAGAGAGAGTGCTATGGCTTTCCCCCTTTTGATGTGCCACGCTTTTCTCTTCCTTAGGCTACGCTTCATAGGCCACACTTTCTTTTTTTTCTTTTCTTCACCTACAAGTAATCAAAACAACCAATCAAAGTATCACCAATTTCACAGGGTTTATAAATCATTCAAAAACTAATTAATTTTAGCTTAAACCTCATGATTTAGTGTCAAATAAAGGATGGTTGATTGATTCAACAAAACCATGTAATTCCACTCCAAACCACTTACTTACAATGCAAGAAAGTGCATAAAACCTAATGAAACAAGTGAAAAATGCTTGAAAAGCTAGCATAAGATGACTTGTCATCACAACACCAAACTTAAACCTTGTTTGCCCCCAAGCAAGCATCAAATATAAGAGAAAATGAAATGAAACAGAGAAGTATGTATATCCTTATTTAGCAGATAGTTGAACTTAGTTCATGGGGTTTTATGCAGACAATGGTAGCTCATTTATCACTTGCTGCTATATAGGAAATGTTTCCTCAAAGGTTCACTAAGGTTGCTGCTATAATGCTTTTCTTTTGCTTGATCCCTTGCTAGCTTTTCCTTTCTTATTTTTCTTAGAGAGCTTATTACTCATTGAAGGCTTGGTGGCAAATGTTGCAGTAGCCTTTGGCTTAGTCTTGCTCAACATTTCTTCACCACAGACATATGGCTCACATTGTCTTCCTAGGAGCATTGATGCCCAGCATCTCTTTGGATTACTAAGTGTTTTATAGCTAGGTTGCTCTTGATAGTGGACTTTTGGTTAGCAATCCCAAATCAGTTGATCTAAGTGGCCAAGTTTCAAAATACTCCTCAGAACCTACTTGTCCAAGCATATCCTAGTACATAAACACCACAGGCATGTGTCCTAGGGTCCAAGCTATTGGTGCCTTATTGTTTGTTTCTTTGCCAATTCTTGGCTTTTCTCTTTCTTTTCTTTTTACTTTGATTCATTCTCAAGAGATTTCTATTAATAGCAGACTTTGTAGTGGCAAGCTAGTTCATACTTCAAGGAACATGTCATTATGCAGCATTTATTTCATGAGCTATTCATTAAATTAAGTAAATACCACCACTAACTTTCATTCAAACTTATACATATTAAACATTCACTTTCTAAATCAAACATTTTCTTTTTATTCAAGCAGTAGGGAAACTAAACAAAATTCATGCAAATGATGGATGACAGACATTATGTAGATCAGCATTCATAAAATGAAAGTGCATAGCATAAAGCAATTGGAGGCATCTCATGTTGCAGGGATGCATCTTCCTTATTTAATTGAAAAACATGAAAAGAATTTCACCACCTTTAGTTTCAGGCTTTTCCATTCTACTAGATTCTCCTTTCTTCTTCTTCTTCTTCTTTCTTTCCTGGGGTTCTTCAGCAGGGCACCTCCGATCCCAAATTTGGTCTACTTGGCATGAGAGTCCAGCTTGCTCCAAGCCATGCTGCATGTGTGCTATATTTCTCTTGACTTGTTCACTCTGCTGCTCCATGAATTCTAGGCATTGGGCAAATGGCTTGATTTCCTGGTTTACTGTGGGCATGTGATGGGCTATATAGTCCAACTTTCCTTGACCTTGCTTATCATACTCCATTCTGTCTAGATTTCTATGCTCCCCAATGGTATGATATATGTTTTTCCATTGGTACAGATTTTGAGTGTATTCTCCATATTTGGCTTGCCGCAGGGACAATCTGTCATATAATTCTCGAAAATCTGCTGATTGTTCCTTTTGCTCATCAAGAATCTTTGTTTGAAACTCTTGTTGTTGAGCCATCATTTGTTGTTGCCATTTCTCTTGTTGTTCCATCATTTGGCGCTGCTAATTCTCTCTTTCCTCTCTATCCTTCAGATATTACTCCTGCTGCCTCAGATATTGTTCTTGCTGTTGCTCCTGTGCCTTCATGAAATTTTGAGACATTTCCTCAATTGTTCTCTGCATTTGACTCAAGTCCAATGCACCAGGAACTTATTCCCCTTCCACTTGTGATCTTCTTACTCTACTTTGAGCTCTTCTTTCCTCTTGCTCATCATCTTCAGTGATACCTTCCATGCTTCTCTTTGTGATTCCCTTTCCTACTATTATTTTCTCAGTGTCCTCATCTTCAAAGATCACCCCAGCCCTATTGTATAGCCTCAAAATGGTGCTTGGATGATCAAGCCTACCGATTTACTTGTGTTTTCAGCCATCTCCCTAATACTGTCGGCTATGAGCTGTGAGAGGTCGATTTCTCTTCCATGTAGGATGCAGTATGTCAAGTGTGCTCGCTTGACTGTGACCGATGAGGTGTTTCTAGTAGGGAGTATAGATCTCCATACTATCTCATACCACCCCTTGGCCTCAGGAGTGAGATCTAGCATTTTCAAGTGGCTTGGGGTTCCCTTTGAGTCTCTTTCCCAATCTGTACCTTCCATGCATAACCCTTGTAATATCTCATCAGGGTCATTCTCACCCTGCATTCTATCCTCAAAGCTAAGCTCTCTATAGGTTACCCTCCTCATCTGTAGGACCCTCATAACTGATGGTTGGCTAAAATCCACCTCAACACCTTTGACATAACTCTTATAAGGGGAGCTGTCCTTACTTTCTTTCACAGCATTAGCATAGAATTTCCTTATCATGACTGCACTAATGTCAGTGAAGGGTTCACATAGAAGTTCCCACCTCCTTTCCTTAGTAATTTACCTCATGATGGGATACTCCCCTCCCTCAATCTGAAGCCCATCTTTGGAATGATATGCTTTGATTTCATGAGCCTATGATATCTTCGTTCAAGAAACTAAGATTTAAATTTCTTTGTATCATGGGTTGGGGGTTCGGTCACCATTGGTTCCTTTCCCTTTCTTCTACTAGAGCTTGATGGGGCCATGAGTTTAGGAAAAGGGGAGAAACAAGGGTTAGCTTTGGTGGAGGTGAGGTTCGGTTTTGTTATGAAAGGAAGGAGAAATGATATGCTGTTTGGGAAGAAGGGGTGTTGTTGAACATGTTTATGGGATAGGAGAAGAGTGAACTAGAAGCTTAAAGTGTGAGGAAGACTTGTATAAATGTGTAGCTCATGAAGTGTTTCAAGCTATTTATAGACAAGGCACCAAGGCTTGGAACAAAAACAAATTTGAAGAGTGCACTTCGGTTAAGGACATGAAGGGTGAAGATTGAGCTAAACATTATGGGAAACTCATGAGATGGATGGCTTGCATGCTTAGTTGAAAGTTGACAAGGATTCCTTCCCCATTGGCTGCATGAGGTTTGGCCTCCAAGGGTGCATGCATGCAGATTTTGTTTTCCAAGGGGCACACTTTTCTAAGCACATGTTATCACCCTCCCTTGCATTATCATAGATGTGACTCCCTTCCTTTTATTCTTTTCCCAATCTTCTTTTTCCTATTCAATTAAATCAACAAAATAGTGAGCCTTAGGATTTAAAAGTGACACGGTGGTGTGGTGAGAATCATTTAAACAATTTATTATGCTCCTTATTTATAAAGAAACAATTGTGCTCCTTAGATAGTGAACCAAGATTTAGTGAACACAAAACTTATTCCTTGCTAAGGGATCAGTGTAAAATGCAAATAATTCATCACAATTGGTATATTCATCATAAGGAACATTTTTTTTCTATCATAAACTCCTGAAATAAAATAGTGTATGATCCATCTATTCACAAATTTGATCCTATGAACAAAAATTGATTCCTCTGAAATTCAGTGCATGTGCAGACACCAAACTTACTGTTTGGCTATATACTTCAACAAAATGAATAAGCATATATTCTAAGAAAGCTTGCAAAGCTACTTTGGAGTGCCTTCAGGCACACTAAACTTAGATATCTAGCATATGCTTCAAGACAATGCATGCAATTTTTAGATATGTTCATGAGAATTTAAATTCATACTAGAGGGATTGACGTGGCAGAAATTGGCGAGTTAAGAAATTACTAATAGAAATACGTTGCAAGTACAGTCCTTAACCAGCAGAAAATCCGCTTATCAATTTAGAAGGGTTGTCACAATATTGAAATTAAAATACTGGGAGTATCAGTCCTAGGTCGTCTCCCAACGAGTTGCAGAAAGATGTGCTATTTTATCAATCACATGTTTTAAAAAATGGTTGAGTTGATAAACAGGAAATTAATTTAGAAAATTTAATTAATTTTAAATAAAAGCCTTGACTGGGAGTAGATTAGTTGGAAGCCCTATTCTTGTTGAAGTACTTTCAAGATTAATTAATAATTGGAAGTTGCTCTGCTTAGTTATCCCTTACTAGGTAAAGGAAAGTCAAGCAAGTTGGAAAGCTATTTCTAGTCACAAGTCCTAATCCTCTCCCTTGGGAAGGACTAGTGTCAATGATTAGAGGGTGATCCAACAATAAATCCAATTATAATTTCTCTCTTGAGTGATTCAACTCAAGGTTTCCTTTCAATCATCTCCCAATCAAGTTATGGAACTACTCACTCATCATAATTATAAACTTCACAGAATCAATGGGGAAAATAAAATAACATAATAAATAATAATGAAAGGGATTAATTGAAAATAAAAATAGTCTATATTAGTAACTTGTGAAAATAATCCAATGTCAACTCTGGAGGAATTAAGATCATGGAAAAATAAATGAAAAGTAAATAACAGACTATAGTGACTATTACCGGAGGTAGAATCTTCTCAAAAGCTAAAGCCAAAATCTTCAAAATCCTAACTATGAATGTTCAAGTGAGTAAACCTAGGGGAGGAGTAAATTCAGATCTAAAAACTAAAAAATATGCGGAATGAATGTTGTTCTCTGTCTTCACATGTTCCCTGGCTCTAATATGTGTTTCTGGGCCAAAAACTGGGTCGAAATCTGGCCCAAAAACTCTGCCAGCGACTTCTGAAATTCTGCAGATCGCGCACGTTACACAGCCGCGTCGTCCACGCGTTCGCGTCACTCAGCGTTTCTCGTACCACGCGTGCGAGTCGTCCACGCATTCACGTCGTTCATGTGGCTTTCAGTCCGCGCGGTTGCGTTAGGCACGCGAGCGCGTCACTGTGATTTCTTCCATTTCGCTCGGTCGCGTCAGACATGCAACCGCATGACTTCTCGCTGGTTATCTCCTCAATTCTTTATGTTCCTTCCATTTTTGCATGCTTCCTTTCCATCCTTTAAGCCATTCCTGCCCTGTAATTCCTGAAATCACTTAACATACATATCAAGGCATCTAATAGTAATAAGAGAGGATTAAATAAAAGAAAATAAGAGCCAAAGAAGCATGTTTTCAATCATAGAATATTTTTAGAATATTTTTAGGAAGGAATTGTAATTACATGCAAATCATATGAATAAGTGGGCAAAGACTTGATAAAACCACACAATTAAACACAATATGAATCATAAAATAGTGGTTTATCAACCTCCCCACACTTAAACATTAGCATGTCCTCATGCTAAGTTGAAGGAGATAAATATGAATGAACAGGAACATGCAAGACTCATGTAATGCAATGCAACCTATATGCATATGAATGCAACTATATGAGTTGGCCTACATGATTAAAAATAGATAAGTTCCCTAAGACATAATATAGGGCATATTTCACTAATTCAGAGCATATTGTAAAAGCAGATAAATTTGTAAGAAGATAGCTTGTGAAAGCAGGGAATACAGGACTGACATTGAACCCTTACTGTTGGTGCATGTGCACTTTAATCATCTCTAGCATATGGGGTAATCACTATATCCTTCTCTAATCATGCTTTCAAAAAAAAATTTGTTTTTCACCTAACCAATCAACAATTTCAAAATGCCAATGCAAACATCATGAGGTCTTTTCATGGTTGTAATGGGGCTACGGTAAAGGTGAGGATACACATATGGCTAAGTGAGCTTATATATTGAATCTCTGATTAACCCAAGCTCCTACCTAACATACATATACTCTATATAATTTCAACATTCATCTTAGCTACCCAGAATTTCCTTTTCACATTCCATATTCATGTATCAACCTTTATTTTAATTTTATCATATGTGCATTGATTATTAAATTCTGACTTATCATTGGGGTGATTTTGTCCCCTTATTCACTAAAATAAAGAGAATTTTTTTAATTTTTTATTTTATTTTATTTTATTTTTTTTTGTATAGCTTACCAATGCACATAGATTTGTAATTTTATTTTATAGTTTCACATGAATATGTACCCAAATTCCCTTTATTCTATTATGATATATTTTCTATTACCCTTTATTCCCACAATTATCCCATACTCAATTAACACACAAATTCTATCTTAAGCTAACCAAAGATTCAGTTGGAATTTTCAATTATTTTCCGCTTAAGGCTAGTAATATGGTACAATATGGAACGAATGGGATTAAAAATAGCTCAAAGTGGTTAACAAAGGTAGTTAAAAAGGGTTGGCTCAATCATATGCATGCACATAACACATTAATTTTGGACATATAGGATAAAACAAAATTTAGATTACAATCATAAAGAAGTAAACACACAAGAAAAAAGAAATATTTATGGTTAAATAGTGTAACCATGTATTTAGGCTCAAGGTCTCACAGGTTGTGTGTTCTTTTTAGCTCAAAAATTCTGTTCCAATTTCAACATCAAACAAATTTAACATAAATATTTTGATTTAAATTAGTGAAATTTTGAAAAATATATGGTCTTAAAAAAAAACTTATTGTCTTTTCAATCAGGTAGAATATGAATGCAATTAACCTACTAATATGCAATCTATCCTATTCTAAAGAAGAAGAAATTAGTGTCAGGGGGAAAAGAATTACCTCCGGAAGTCAGGTACTAACCGACCTCCCCACACTTAAGGCTTTGCACTGTCCTCGGTGCCATCTATCAGGAACAATGGTGGGCTGGTGGCAGTATCTCCACAGTCGGGACCGTCATGGCTCTCTGTGCTGGTAAAAGAAGTGGAGTCCGGAGTGCCTGGGTCCTCGTCAGGTCTGTGGTTTCCTGTGAGTAGCTCCTTAAGGTAATTAAAATGGCGGTGGTTGCGGCACTTTCGAAGCTTGGCTTTCTTGTCTTGTTGGTCCAACCGCTTTAGTATTTGATGCAGTAGCTGACTAGTAGATGGTGGAGGAACTGTAGCATCATTTGTGGACTGGCTGGTAGTGGCAAGTGGTGGCCTAAGATATCTCCCGTTAGGAACGTACTGATCATTCCGTGGAAGTATGGCTTTGGTGTCTCCAGCTCTGTAGGAGACTCTGGCTGCTGAGACAAGATCAGAGACCAAGGCGGGGAAAGGTAGGTTGCCCGCGATTTGCACGTGTCCCATAGCATTCCGGATATGTCTCGGTAAATTTAGAGGCTGGTCTGTGAGGATGCACCATAGTAGAACGGCCATGTCTGCGGTGAAGGAGGACTCATGAGTGCTCGGGAAGACGTAATGGGACATAATCTGTGCCCATACGTGAGCCTCTAAGGTAAGTGCGGAAGCCGAAATTCCCTTGGGGCGGGAACGATGGTATCTGAAGATCCATTTGCTGCCAGGTTGAGCGATAACTCTGAGAACAGCGTCCCAGTCAAAGTTGTACGCCTGGCGCTTGAGTGTGGCTTCTTGAAAAGTGTCCAATCCTTCCGGAGCAGGGGGAAGATCTAAGGTTCGCTGAATGGCCTCTTCTGTAATGGGGACTTGCTTCTGACGTATATAAACACACTGCAGGGTCGGCAGGTGAAAGTTGGAGTAGAACTCAACTACCCAAGAAAGATTGACCTGTCGTGGCTGTCTCTGTAGGAATCCCCAATGTCTTTGTGCAATTTGCGGCTCAACAAATTTGGCAATACGAGGCGGAAGCATAAGAAGGTGTTCATTGTTGTAATTTTGAGCTGCCAGAATAGGAAACATCTGCTCACAGTAGCGATTTGGAAATCGTGCAGTGTCCTTTGCTGGGAAGGCTCTCTCCTTTTCATAAACTTTTATAATCCTTTTAATTCTTTTATAAAAGCTACCCCTAAATCCATAGTAAGGCTCTCTGCCACTAATGCTCTTTTTATTCCTTTCCTTACTATGGATTTGGGGGTAGCTTTCTCTTTGCCTTTCTTGGTGGCCATCCTGAAAGGAAACGAGGAAAGACATTAGCATTCAAGGGTTATAGCAAGGAAAAGAATAGGAAAGGTGATAATCAATGCACAGGTATGGATAATGATGTGAACACGTGGTCATGACTACATGTGGCAAATCAACAATGGGAATATAGCAAGTACATGTGAGGAAAATTGAATGCAAGGTGTTTATTGGCATGCTGGCAAAGGGCACGAGTAGCATAGATCAAGCATTCAATGTCCAAATTAGATTACCAAGTCTCTCAAATTAATAATGTTTGTAAAAACAATTATATTCAAGTAATAAAATAGAAAATGGGTTTTGTGAAAAGCAGGCATTCAGAGTAGTAGATTTAAAAGAAATCTAAAATAGTGCAAAATGCCATATGGGCGTTTTCACAAACACATAGCATGCATGTTAAATAAGGTATGGAAAATATTAATTAGAACATGCAAGTAACTCTATAAAAATAATATATAATTATTTAAACAAATCCCAAACAATCCATAAGCAACATATAAAAATAATGACCCAAATAAAATTCCAACACCAATAGGAGGAATAGGAAAAGAAAAAGAAAACATGGTTAGAGAAAGTAGAAGAGAAAGAAAAACAAAACATGATAAGAAAAAGAAGAATGAAAAAGTAAGGAGGGAAGAAGAGAGAAGAAAAACCTTGATAATGGTGGTGGAAGAGAGGGGGTAGAAGAGAGAAAGAGGGGAAGAAGAAAGAAAAGAGAAGAAAGAAATAAGAATAGGGGGGAGGAAAAGATAAAACAAGCTGGCAGATTTGAATGTGTTGGGCGGCGCAAACGGCGCGGACGCGTAGGGCATGCGGTCGCGTGGAAAGCCCTTAAGTGAGGTGACGTGGACGCGTGACTTGATTTGCGCTAGTGGCGCGAGGGCAGCTTCGCGCTCGCACAACTCTCTGTTTAAATTGTATTTTGCCAGAATTTGGGGTGATGCGATCGCGTGGATGGCCAGATGGAAATAACGGCGCGGACGCGTAGGGCACGCATTCGCGTGGCAAGACTTGTGCGACTAGCACAAATGCAACCCAAGTCCAGCTCAACTCTTGGCCCTTCACCCTTTTTACGTCGAATTGCAGGGTCACGCGTTCGTGTGGTCGACGCGGACGCGTGGAGGGGCTAATTTACAAATGACGCGGTTGCGTCATCCACGCGGTCGCGTGGATCAAATTGTGCCAAAGGCATGCCTCCAGCCACATTCCGGCGCAACTCTCTGTCCAATCTTCTTTATTTCCAATGCTTATGCGATGCGGACGCGTCGGTGACCCTGGCGCATCGCGTGCGATTTCTCTCTTTTTTTATTTTTTTATTTTTATGCAAATGCAGTATGCAGATGAGGTGCAAGATATAGGCAGTAATACAGAGAAGAGTTATAGATAAGGAAAGATAAGGAGAAGAAGAAGAACGATCATACCGTGGTGGGTTGCCTCCCACCTAGCACTTTGCTTTAACGTCCGTAAGTTGGACGCTTCATTAGCTCAGTTTTCAGTTGCTAGTGGATCCTCCAAGAGGAAGATATCTAACTCCTTGTTTTTTGTCACCTTCTCACCATGGTAGAGCTTCAAACGATGTCCATTGGCCTTGATGAGCTCAGAGCTTGAAGGGTGACTTAGGTGAAAAACTCCGTATGGCTCAGCCTTCTCGACTCTATATGGACCTTCCCACCTTGATCGCAGCTTGCCTGGCATGAGCCTCAGTCTGGAGTTGTAAAGGAGGACTAAATCCCCAGGTTGGAACTCTTTCCTCTTGATGTGTTGATCATGTACAGCTTTCATTTTTTCCTTGTACAGCCTTGAGTTCTCATAAGCTTCTAGGCGAAGGCTCTCCAATTCTTGCAGTTGTAACTTCCTTTCAGCTCCGGCTTTCTCAAATCCCATGTTGCATTCCTTTACTGCCCAAAAAGCTTTGTGCTCCACTTCAACTGGAAGATGACAGGCCTTTCCATAGACTAAGCAAAAAGGACTCATCCCAATGGGTGTCTTGTATGTTGTTCTGTATGCCCAGAGTGCATCTTATAGCCTGGTGCTCCAGTCTCTTCTATGAGGTTTGACTACCTTCTACAATATTTGCTTTATCTCTCTGTTAGACACCTCTGCTTGCCCATTAGTCTGAGAATGGTAGGCTGTTGCTACTTTATGAATGATCCCATGCTTCTTCAGTAATCTTGTTAGTCTCCTGTTACAAAAATGGGTGTCTTGATCGCTCACAATTGCTCATGGTGATCCAAAGCGACAAATAATGTGGTTTCTAACTAAGGAAACAACAGTGTTAGCATCATCAGTATGGGTAGGAATTGCTTCCACCCATTTAGAAACATAATCTACAGCTAACAGTATATAAAGGTGGCCATTAGAATTTGGAAATGGACCCATGAAGTCAATGCCCCAAACATAAAAAATTTCACAGAAAAGCATAATTTGTTGAGGCATTTCATCCGTCTAGGATATATTACCAAACCTTTGGCATGGGGGACAAGATTTACAAAATTCAGCAGCGTCTTTAAAAAGAGTAGGCCACCAGAATCCACAGTCTAAGATTTTTCTAGCTGTTCTTTGAGGGCCAAAATGTCCTCCACTCTCAGATGAGTGATAGGCCTCTAAAATGGACTGGAATTCTGATTGAGGCACACACCTTCTAATTACCTGGTCAGTGCCACATCTCCATAAATATGGGTCATCCCATATATAATATTTAGACTCGCTTTTCAGCTTGTTTCTTTGGTGCTTAGTAAAGTTTGGAGGAAAAATGCAGCTAACTAGATAATTAGCGACAAGTACGTACCAAGGGACTACCTCAGATACTGCTTGTAGGTTATCAAATGGAAAATTATCAGCTATAGGAGTGGAGTCATCTTTAATGTGCTCAAGGCGACTCAAGTGGTCTGCCACTAGATTCTGGTTGCCACTCCTATCCTTTATTTCTAAATCAAATTCTTGTAGTAGCAGTATCCAACGCATAAGCCTTGGTTTGGATTCCTTTTTAGCTAATAAATACTTCAGAGCTGCGTGGTCTGAATACACTACTACCTTAGCACCAAGTAAATAGGCTCGGAATTTATCCAGAGCAAAAAACAATAGCAAGAAGCTCTTTCTCAGTAGTAGTGTAGTTAGACTAAGCAGTGTCTAAAGTCTTAGACGCATAAGCAATGACAAAAGGATCTTTACCTTCACATTGAGCCAGCGCTGCTCCTGCTGCATGGTTGAAAGCATCACACATGATTTCGAATGGCTGGCTCCAGTCAGGTCCTCTCACAATTAGAGCTTGAGTCAAGGCGGTCTTCAGCTTATCAAACGCTTGTTTGTAATCCTCGCTGAACTCAAACTTGATATCTTTCTGCAGCAGCCTGGATAGGGGAAGTGCTACCTTACTAAAGTCCTTAATGAATCTTCGGTAAAAACCTGCATGGCCAAGGAACGAACAAACTTCCCTCACAGAGGAGGGGTAAGGAAAACTAGAAATAACATCCTCCTTTGCCGGATCTACAAAAATGCCAGTATTAGACACAACATATCCTAGTACAATTCCTTGTCTTACCATAAAATGACATTTTTCAAAATTCAATACAAGATTTGTACAGACACATCTATCTAGTACTCTAGATAAACTATCCAAGCAAAGGCTAAAAGAATCACCATAAACGCTAAAATCATCCATAAAAACCTCCATACAGTCCTCAAGAAGGTCAGAGAAAAGACTCATCATGCACCTTTGGAAAGTAGCTGGTGCATTGCACAAGCCAAAGGGCATTCTCTTATAGGCATAAGTCCCAAAAGGACATGTAAAAGTAGTCGTTTCCTAATCTTCAAGGGCTATATAAATCTGGAAATAGCCTGTGTAACCATCTAAAAAGCAATAATGTGATTTACCTGACAGGTTATCCAGCATTTGATCAATGAATGAAAGAGGGTAGTGATCCTTACGAGTGGCTTGGTTGAGACGCCTGTAATCAATGCAGATCCTCCAGGCGTTTTGTACTCTGGTTGCTATGAGCTCTCCATGCTCATTCTTTACTGTAGTGACTCCAAACTTCTTGGGCACCACTAGTACTGTGCTCACCCATTCACTATCTGAGATGGGGTAGATAATATCTGCCTCTAGTAGTCTGGTCACTTCCTTCTTGACAACCTCTCTAAGATAGTGGGGTTCAGTCTTCTTTGGGGTTGACGAACGGGTCTTGCTCCTTCTTCTAAACATATTCTGTGCTCACAAACTTGAGGGTCGATGCCTACTATGTCTGCCAAACTCCACCCAATTACTTTCTTGTGCCTCCTCAGCACACTAAGTAACTGCTCTTCCTATTGAGAAGTGAGGTCCCGTGCAATGATAAATGGAAACTTCTGCTTGTCCTCGAGGTAAGAATATTTGAGGTGTGGAGGGAGGGGTTTTAATTCTAACTTCTGTTCATGGTCAGGCTCTGGATTGTCTGGAGCTGGTGGCAGTGGTAGAGTAATTTCATTGTCCTCAGAATTCCCCACACTCGGACCTTGTCCTATGTACTTCTCTTCAAACTCCTCCTGGTGAACTTCAGCTACGGCTTCATCTATGATGTCACACTGGAGGATAGAATGATCTTCTGGAGGGTGCTTCATAACTCCATTCAGATTGAAGCTTACTACTCGGCCGTCTATTTCAAAAGAGTATGTTCCTGCAAAAGCATCTAATTTGAACTTCGAGGTCTTCAAGGAAGGTCTTCCGAGTAGGATTGATGATGGCTTCTCTGAGTTAATTTGGGGCATCTCCAGGATGTAAAAATCAATGGGGAAAGTGAGACCTTTAATACCCACTAATACATCTTCAGCAACTCCAGCCACTGTAATAATACTTTTATCTGCTAACACAAAACGAGCTGCCGACCTTTTTAAGGGAGGGAGCCTCAAAACATCATATACAGACAAAGGCATTATACTAACACATGCTCCTAAATCACACATGCAGTCAGAAAATATCACACCTCCAATGGTACAGTTAACCATGCATGGGCCTGGGTCACTATATTTTTCAGGTATATTTTCCATTAAAGCAGATATAGAACTACCTAAAGGAATAGTTTCTAATTCATTCATTTTGTCTTTATGTATGCATAAATCCTTTAGAAACTTTGCGTATTTAGGTACCTGTTGAATAACATCAAAAAGGGGAACAGTTACCTCAACCTTTTTGAATATTTCTACCATTTTGGGATCAGGTTCCAACTGCTTCCTGGGCTTCCTTACAAGTTGTGGAAATGGAATAAGAATGGCGTTTTCTACAGTGTCTGTGCACTTTGGTGCTTCTTTCTGTGATTTAGTGTCTTCTTCCCCAGCCATGTCCTGTATACCCTTTTCTTCCTCAACATCTTCTATTTCCACTACCTCTTCAGCTGAGGCGTATTCAGGTGGGTTTGGCTCTTCCTGATTCCACTCTTGCAATGTGGTTCCAGACCTTAGGGTGATGGCATTAATGCCACCCTTTGGATTAGGTAATGGTTGAGAGGGGAGTCCACCAGAGCTTGAGGACTGGTTGTTGGAGTTGTTCAGTGATCCAATTTGTGAGACAAGGGCTTGCAAAGTAGAATTCAAACCATTCAGAGTAGAAGTAAGGTTGTTTTCCATGGCCTGTTGTCTCTGATCAATAGATTGTAGTAACTCATCATTAGGAGATGAAGAGGGATAGGTGATCTGAGAGATCTGCTGAGATGCTTGAGGTTGTCTTAGATGAGGTACTCTGTAGGCCTGATTCTGATTCTGCTGCCTGAAGTTGTTATTGTTATTCTACCTCGGATTTCTATTGTTATCTCTGCCTCCTCTGTTATGATTGTCCCTCCAACCCTGGTTAGAATTATCTCTCCAACCTTGGTTAGAGTTATCCTGCCATCCATTGTTATAGCTGCCACCTTGTTTGTACCCTTGATTGGGATGGTCATAGAAGTTATGAGTGGCTGCTACAGTGTGGTCTTCCGGTTGGAGTTGTAGACACTCATCAGTATAATGACTGTAATCTGCACAGATTCCGCATACTCTTTGTGGAACCAACTGCTGGCTGTGCTGTGGTGGAGAAGGCTGAACTTGTTGAGCCTGTTGTTGACTTAACTGCATCTGCTTCAGCAAGTTAGTCATTTCACATAAGCTCTGAGCTATAGCAGCAGTCTCTTTGCTAGTGGATACCTCTGCAACAGCTCTTGACCGACTTTGTTTCTGCCTGTGATTCCTAGTAGATTCAGCTAAGTCGCTGATCAATTGCTATGCTTCTTTCGTAGTCTTGTACTTTTTCATAGACCCATTACTAGCACCGTCCAATGTGGTCCTATCTTGAGATTTCATGCCCTGTGTAAAGTAGCCGAGCAACACTATCTTGTCAATCATATGGTGGGGACATGCTTCTAGAAGATTATTGAAGCGTTCCAAGTATTCATAGAGAGTTTCAGATTCATCATGAACGATCATGGACATGTCTTTCCTCAGTTTATCGGCAACATCAGCTGGGAAAAATTTCTCCAAAAATTCTCTTCTAAGCGTATCCCAGTTGGAAACAGTTGTTCCGGGTTGAGTGTAGTACCACTCTCTTGCCTTTCCCTCAAGAGATAATGGAAAGGCTTTTAATAGAATGAAAGTTTCATTAGTGCCATCACGCTTAACAGTAGAGCAAGCAGTCTGAAAATCCCTAAGGTGCTTGATAGGCTCTTGAGCAGGTAAGCCATGAAACTTGGGCATCAAGTTGAGTAGCGAAGACTTTATTTCGAAATCTACAGCCACTGTTGGGTGGTGAGCCTGGAATGGTTGTAGTGTAAAATCAGGGGCTCCTTCCTCCTGGATAGTGACTCTCCTAAATGCTGCCATCTCATCTGCACATAAATCAACTGGATTAGTAGAGAGGGAGCTTGTTTCTTCCTTAGATGACGTTTCAGGTTCGTCCTCAGAGAGGACTGGCCGACGCCGAGCTTGCATTATACGTGAAATAGTTCTTTCAATCTCAGGGTCAAATACTGGCAAGCTTGGATCAGGAAGTGAACGCGTCATTTAACGAAAAAAACGTGCAGCTCATAGTAACAAAATAAAAAGAAAAATTGCAATTAAATAAATGCCAATCAATAAATTAGCACACTGTTGCAACTCCCCGGCAACTGCGCCAAAAATTGATGTGGCAGAAATCGGCATGTTAAGAAATTATTAATAGAAATATGTTGCAAGTACAGTCCTTAACCAGCCGAAAATCCGCTTATCAATTTAGAAGGGTTGTCATAATATTGAATTAAAATACTGGGAGTATGAGTCCCAGGTCATCTCCCAACGAGTTGCAGAAAGATGTGCTATTTTATCAATCAGGTGTTTTCAAAAATGGTTGAGTTGATAAATAGGAAATTAATTTAGAGAATTTAATTAATTTTAAATAAAAGCCTTGACTGGGAGTAGATTAGTTGGAAGCCCTATTCTTGTTGAAGTACTCTCAAGATTAATTAATAATTGGAAATTGCTCTGCTTAGTTATCCCTTACTAGGTAAAGGAAAGTCAAGCAAGTTGGAAAGCTGTTTCTAGTCACAAGTCCTAATCCTCTCCCTTGGGAAGGACTAGTGTCAATGATTAGAGGGTGATCCAACAATAAATCCAATTATAATTTCTCTCTTGAGTGATTCAACTCAAGGTTTCCTTTCAATCATCTCCTAATCAAGTTATGGAACTACTCACTCATCATAATTATAAACTTCACAGAATCAATGGGGAAAATAAAATAAGACATAATAAATAATAATGAAAGGGATTAATTGAAAATAAAAATAGTCTATATTAGTAACTTGTGAAAATAATCCATTGTCAACTTTAGAGGAATTAAGAACATGGAAGAATAAATGAAAAGTAAATAGCAGACTATAGTGACTATTACCGGAGGTAGACTATTCTCAAAAGCTAAAGCCAAAATCTTCAAAATCCTAATTATGAATGTTCAAGTGAGTAAACCTAGGGGAGGAGTAAATTCAGATCTAAAAACTAAAAATTATGTGGAATGAATATTGTTCTTTGTCTCCGCATGTTCCCTGGCTCTAATCTGTGTTTCTGGGCCGAAAACTGGGTTGAAATCCGGCCCAGAAACTCTGCCAGCGACTTCTGAAATTCTACAGATCACACACGTCACGCGGCCGCGTCGTCTACGCGTTCGCGTCACTCAGCGTTTCTCGTACCACGTGTGCGCGTCATCCACGCATTCGCGTCGTTCATGCGACTTCCAGTCCACGCGGTTGCGTCAGGCACGCGAGCACGTCACTGTGATTTCTTCCATTTCACGCGGTCGTGTCAGGCATGCGACCGTGTGACTTCTCGCTGGTTATCTCCTCAATTCTTTGTGTTCCTTCCATTTTTGCATGCTTCCTTTCTATCCTTTAAGCCATTCCTGCCCTGTAATTCTTGAAATCACTTAACACACATATCAAGGCATCTAATGGTAATAAGAGAGGTTTAAATAAAAGAAAATAAAAGCCAAAGAAGCATGTTTACAATCATAGAATATTTTTAGGAAGGAATTGTAATTACATGCAAATCGTATGAATAAGTGGGCAAAGACTTGATAAAACCACACAATTAAACACAATATGAATCATAAAATAGTGGTTTATCAGGGATCATTGATTATTGAATTTAAAACAAGACAAAAATCTTAAATCATGGGATGCCTCCCATGGAGCGCTCTTTTATTATCATTAGCTTGACATTGGGCCTTCATTAGGGTGGTTGATGACTGTTGTGCCTCAGCTGTCTCCCCTCACTGTGAGCTTCCTTCCAGTGCCTTTATGTTCAATTTATGCATGCTCCAGTGAGAGTATCTGGCTGACAGTGTAGTAGTCATCAGCCTGTTGGTTTGTTCCTAACTGTTAGCAGATTAAATGTACTTTATCTCCCTTTGAAAATCCTTCAGTTGGGATCTTTTTGTTCTTCTAGCCCTTTTGAGCCTTTTTCTTGCTTTTCTTTCTTCTTTGTGTTGATCCTTCTTTTTTTGACAGTGGACTGCATTTTGGAACTTTCCTTCTCAGTGGTTAACACTTCAATTTCTTCTTGCTTGCCCTCATCACTCTACTCAGTCTCCTTCTCTTTTTGTTCTGCCTTGTTGTTTATTTGTTATTTTGGAATGGATTTATGAGTGTCTTGTTGGTTTCTTCCTTCCACTGCAAGCTTTCTTTGTTGATCTCCATGCATTCTTTCTTTTCATCAGAGTGCTGTGCTTCTGGAAAGACATTTAGAGTAATTTTTTCATCATGCATTCTCAGGGTCAATTCCCCTTGTTCTACATCTATAATAGCTCTTGCTGTAGCCAAGAATTGTCTTCCTAGGATGATGGAATCACCCCCTTCCTCATCTAAGTCCAGAATCACAAAGTCGGCAGGGAATATGAATTTGTCTATCTTGACTAGGTTCTCAGTTACACCTTTGGGGAATACCACAGACTTGTCCACTAGCTCTAGTGACATTTGTATGGGCTTTACCTCCTCTATGCATAACCTTTTTATCAGAGAAGAGGGCATTAGATTGATGCTAGCTCCTAAGTCACACATTGCTTTATTGATGCTTATGTTGCCAACGATACAAGGTAGGAAAAAGCTTCTAGGGTCCTCCAATTTTGGGGGAAGCCCTTTCTGGATTAATGCACTACAGTCTTCAGTGAGCAATACTGTCTCCTTCTCTTGCCAACTTCTCTTTTTGTTAATGAGCTCCTTCAAGAATTTTGCATATAGTGGCATCTGCTCTAATGCCTCAGCCACTGGAATATTAATCTTCAATTTCTTGAAGACTTCAAAAAATTTGGGGAAGTGTTGATCTTTGGTCTCTTTGTTGAACCTTTGGGGATATGGCAAGGGAGGTGTGAAAGTCTTCACTCCCTGCCTTTATTCCTTGCTGGTTCTCCTATTGCTTCCTTCCCTTTTCTTGAGATTTGTGGCTGCTTCTCTCCCTCTTTAGGCTTCTTTTAATCATCCTTTTTAAGTGTAGCATCATTCTTGCTGCTGGCTTCCTCATTCTCTGTTGGCTTTTTGTTGCTTTCCATAGGCTTCTTGGTTGCCTCCTTGTCATTCACCAAGGTTCTCCCACTCCTTAGCTATATGGCATTGCACTATTCTTTAGGATTTGGAATGGTGTCACTTGAGAGTGAGCTTGATGGTCTTTCAATTATAGCATGCCTGGAAAGCTGCCCAATCTGCCTTTCTATGTTTCTTATGGAAGCTTCATTGTTGTTGTTTGTGAGTTCTTGCTGTTTCATCATTTTCTCCATCAATATCTCCAAGTTGGAGATTCTCTGAGAGTCTTGTGGGATTTGTGGTTGGTTGTGGGCTGTTGAGGGTGGATGATAGTTGTTTTGGTTGGTGGTTTGGTTATTGGATGATAATGGTTGGAATTGGGGTAGTTGTTTTGAGGTTTTCTATATGGATTATGGTTAGTGTTCTGCTAGTTGTTTCTTGAGTTGTTTTGGTTTGAATTCCTTTGCCATGGCTGCTGATTCTGGTTGTGGCTATCTCCCCATCTAAGGTTTGGGTGGTTCTTTCAGGATGGATTGTAAGTGTCACCATAAACTTCACTTGATCCTGAACCTTGGTTGTGCATGTAATTCACTTGTTCTAGCTGTTGATCTTCACAAGCTTCTTCACTTTTCCCCCATGTGGTTGATGGTTGGCTTGTATTCACTGCTGCAACTTGGAGGCTATCAATTCTCTTGGCCATTTGCTCAAATTGTTGCTGAATTTGCTACTGCATCACTTTGTGTTGAGCTAGGATTGTGTCCACTCCTTCCAACTCTAGCACTCCTTTCCTTTGTGATGGTTGGCGCTGCCTTTGATGAGCAAAGAAATATTGGTTGTTTGCCACCATATCAATAAGATTTTGGGCTTCCTCTACTGTCTTCATGAGTTGCAAACAACCTCCAACTAAGTGGTCTAGTGCTTCTTGAACTTTCAAAGTGAGTCCTTTATAGAAGTTTTGAAACTTATCCCATTCAGTGAACATGTCTGGTGGACACTTCCTGAGTAAAGCTTTGTATCTCTCCCATGCCTCATATAATGACTCTCCATCTGTCTAAGTGAATGTTTGAACCTCTGTTTTAAGTCTAATAATCCTTTGGGGAGGATAGAACTTGGCTAGGAATTTACTCACTAGATCTTCCCAAGTGTTGATGCTCTCTCATGGAAATGTCTCCAGCCATTGAGTAGCCTTGTCTCTAAGGGATAATGAAAATAGTAACAGCTTGTTGATGCCAAGGCATCTTAGGCTAGTTTCACTAGCCTTTTTCTTTTATTTTTAGTTGTTTTATGCATTTTCTTGAGCCTTAAGTAATCATTTGGGCCAAATAGTCATGCTTGTCTTAAATCATTCAAACATGAAGATTTTGATGCAAATTCCAGGAGTTTTTAGTTATATTCCTTGAATGCTATGAATGGAAGAATTCTCATGAATTTTAGCAAGACTTTGATGCAGTTGTTTGGATGATTTCAGGGAAGAAGAGGCTAGGCAAAGAAGCAACAAAAATCAATGAAGGAAGCCTGGATATCATTTATGGCGTTTAAGTTCCAGTTTAAGCTTAAACTGGAACTTAAACGCCAGGAAGGGAATTGCTCCAGGATGCTTGATGAGCGGATGATTTGTATGCTTTTTGGCATTGTTTTTAGTATGTTTTTAGTATGATATAGTTAGTTTTTAGTATATTTTTATTAGTTTTTAGTTAAAATTCACTTTTCTGGACTTTACTATGAGTTTGTGTGTTTTTCTGTGATTTCAGGTATTTTCTGGCTGAAATTGAGGGACCTGAGCAAAAATCTGATTCAGAGACTAAAAAGGACTATAGATGCTGTTGGATTCTGACCTCCCTGCACTCGAAGTGGATTTTCTGGAGCTAAAGAAGCCCAATTGGCGCTCTCTCAATGGCGTTGGAAAGTAGACATCCTGGGCTTTCCAGCAATATATGATAGTCCATACTTTGCTCAAGATTTGATGGCCCAAACCGGCGTTCAAAGTCACCCTCAGGAATTCCAGCGTTAAACGCCAGAACTGGCACCCAAACGGGAGTTAAACGCCCAAACTGGCACTAAAGCTGGCGTTTAACTCCAAGAAGAGTCTCTACACGAAAATTCTTCATTGCTCAGCCCAAGCACACACCAAGTGGGCCCGGAAGTGGATTTTTATGTCATTTACTCATTTCTGTAAACCTTAGGCTACTAGTTTTCTATAAGTAGGACCTTTTACTATTGTATTTTCATCTCTGGATTGTTTTGAGATCTTTTGATCATCTTTGGATTGTTTTGAGATCCTTTGATCATCTTTGGACATCTAGTCCTTAGATCATTGGGAGGCTGGCCATTCGGCCATGCCTAGACCTTATGCTTATGTATTTTCAACGGTGGAGTTTCTACACACCATAGATTAAGGTGTGGAGCTCTGCTGTACCTCGAGTATTAATGCAATTACTATTGTTCTTCCATTCAATTCCACTTGTTCTTGTTCTAAGATATCACTTGTTCTTCAACTTGATGAATGTGATGATCCGTGACACTCATCATCATTCTCACCCAAGAACAAGGTGACTGACAACCACTCTTGTTCTACAAGCGATCAAGGCTCTAGTGAATATCTCTTGGATTCCTGATTGCACGATGCATGGTTGATCGCCTGACAACCGAGTGCTCGTCTGACAAACGAGCCAACCATTCCGTGAGATCAGAGTCTTCGTGGTATAGGCGAGAACTGATGGCAGCATTCAAGAGAATCCGGAAGGTCTAACCTTGTCTGTGGTATTCTGAGTAGGATTCAATGATTGAATGACTGTGATGTGCTTCAAACTCCTGAAGGCGGGGCGTTAGTGACAGACGCAAAAGAATCACTGGATTCTATTCCGGCCTGATTGAGAACCGACAGATGAATTCCGCTATGCTGTGACAGAGCATATGCAATCGCTTTCACTGAGAGGATGGGAGGTAGCCACTGACAACGGTGAAACCCTTGCTTAAGCTTGCCATGGAAAGGAGTAAGAAGGATTGGATGAAGACAGTAGGAAAGCAGAGAGACGGAAGGGAAGGCATCTTCATGCGCTTATCTGAAGTTCCTACCAATGAATTACATAAGTATCTCTATCTTTACCTTTGTGTTATTTTCGTTCATCACCATTACAATTTGAGTTTGCCTGACTAAGATTTACAAGATGACCATAGCTTGCTTCAATACTAACAATCTCCGTGGGATCGACCCTTACTCGCGTAAGGTTTATTACTTGGACGACCCAGTGCACTTGCTGGTTAGTTGTGCGAAGTTGTGTAATGCCATGGTATTGAGCTACCAAGTTTTTGGGGTTCATGACCGGGGATTATGAGAGTTGTGAAAAAGTATTGTTCACAATTTCGCGCACCAATGCTTCCAACGTTTAAGCTCCAGTTTAAGCTTAAACTGGAGCTTAAACGTGCTCGAGCTTGTGCCTCTAGGGAGTGCCAGCGTTTAAGCTCCAGTTTAAGCTTAAACTGGAGCTTAAACGTGTTATATGGAACAGCTTGACCATGCCTTCTTCAAACATAAATAACTTGATCTACAAAACTCCAAATGAGGTGATTCAAAATGCATTGGAAAGAAGACATCTAGAGCTTTCCAAGCATATATGGCATGCATGGTGGATACTAAAAATTGAGGGAGAAAACAGCCCCGTAATGTGCATAGAAGAGCATAGTACCAACATGCAATCAGGCCAGCTGACCTCTTCACCTTCCATGGAGTATAACTCGAGTTGTAGAACTCCAAATGATGCGCTTCCAGTTGCATTGGAAAGTAGACATCCAGAGCTTTCCAACGATGTATAGAAGTATGGGGTGGAGGACAATGCAACTGAGCTCCCAAAATTGGCATTTTCGAGCACGTTTAAGTAACTTAAACGTTGGCTTAAACGCTGTCAAACCAACCAGCAACCTTGTCACCTTCAATCAAGCATAACTTGAGCTATAGAGATCCAATTGAGGTGCTTCCAGTTGCGTTAGAAATCTGACATCCATAGCTTTCCAACGAGGTATAATAGTCTATATTTGGCATCAAATTGGCAAGGTTGACAAGAGAACAAAGTGACGACTCAAGAAAGGGGGGTGCAACGTTTGAGTGTAGTTTAATGGATCATTATCCTTTTTGGATCAATTATGTCACTCTACCCTTCAAGCAAGCAAGGCCCATCAACAACACCAAACCAAGGCCACAAGAATCATCTAGAATAGTTTATTTTTTATTGTAATTTGCTTTTAATTTCATTTTCATTTTGTAATTTAGGGAGCCTATTTAAAGGCCTTAGTTTCTGCATTTGAGGAAGAGGGGGATTGAAGGGGAATCCAGCCCCGGAGGGGGACTTTTACTTTTGGGGAACTTTTTCATCTTTGCTAGTTTTCATACTTTTGTAATTGAATTCAGAGCTATGACTCACTAAACCCCTTTCATTGGGTTAGGGAGCTCTGTTGTAATTCAATGAATCAATAATAGTTTTTATCTTCTTCTTCAATCTTTTCTCTTGAATTTTGTTAGAAAGCTTCTCGATCTAATTCCATTGGTTAGTTGTCTTGGGAAAGAAACTATCTATAATTGGAATCCTTCGGAACCTTGGGAAAGGAATGGAGGATTCATGCTAGAGAAGCTTTCTCACAGTGAATTGGATTGGGGTTTGGATGGATATTGTGACATGTAATCCTACCAAATTGTGGTTCATGAAACTGTGTGGTATAATCAGTGATCGAGCATCATCTCTTCTTATGAACATTTAAACCAAGGGATTGGGAATTTGTTTGTTTTTAGAGAGAATTGGTGAGCCAAGGGATTGGGATCCAATCATATAAGATTGCCAAGCAAAATTCAATGAATGCATTGGTTGAGGAAGAGATAAAGATGTTTTGATTCGGAGATCTCAATATCTCCTGAAACCCAATGAATTCCCCCTTTCTGATCTACACTTTCTCTTTACATTCTGCAAATTAAATTCATGCAATCACCCCCATCCCCTTTTAATTTCAGCAAGTTAGCTTCTCGCTCTTTAATTCATGCAATTTAAGATTCCGCAATTCTCATCTAAATCTTGATTCCGCTCAACTAGAACACACTTCTAATCTGAATTGCTCACTCAACCAATCCTTGTGGGATTCGACCTCACTCTATTGTGAGTTTTTACTTGACGATAACCGGTGCACTTGCCGAAAGGAATTTTTGCCGATTGTGCAATTTCCTAAAATCGTAGCTATCAAGTTTATGGCTATCACTTGTAAATATCAGAATGCAAACCATTAGTTTTGAAAGTGTCACAAATCCTCAGAAAAGTGGATAAATGTTGGTTTGGATCTTCAAGTGGCCCTCCTCCATATGAGCAATTGTTTTGAACCAAAGTGATGAGTTATAGCTTCAATTCAAAGTTATTTGCATTGACATTTGGGGTAAGGATGCTGTTACCATAATGTCTAGGATTTGCAAATGTATAAGAAGCCAAAACTCTCCTCTGTGGTTACCCATTGTTGTTGTCCACTCCCTCTTGATTGGCATTGGAAGTGTTCCCTTCCATTTCGTGGTATTCTTTCTCAGATTCTTCTTCTCTAACAATACTTTTCCCTCTTGCTTTTCTTCTTAATCTCCTGAGAGTTCTTTCGTCAGTCTCACAGAAGATAGAGGTCTCTCTTCTTGCCTCTGTCATACAAGCAAAAAGAAACACAAACAAAACCAGAAAAACCAGGAACAATGCACTCTATTGCTAGAGTGAGGAGGTCATGGTTTGCTTAAGCAAATATTCAAACAGTTAGTGTGTTAGTATAAAGAAATGAAGAAAAGTAAAAAAATGCTTAATCTAGACTACCACCTTACTTAATCATTGTCAATCTAATCAATCCCTGGCAACGGCGCCAAAAACTTGATGGTGTGGAAAACGATCCAACACTAAACTCACCGACAAGTGTACCGGGTCGCATCAAGTAGTAATTACTCACATAGAGTGAGGTCAATCCCATAGGGATTGAAGGATTGAGCAATTTTAGTTAGGTGGTTGATATAGTTAAGCAAACAAGTGTTGATTTGAGTGATTTGTTTCCAACAGAAGTTAAATTGCATGAAACTTAAAGGGAGAGGGGTAATTGACTGAAAATTAAAGGGCAAAGAAAGTAAAGAAGCTTAATCTTAAAGTGCAAGTAATATAAATGACAGAAGCTTAGATTGCAAGAAATGTAAATAAATAAAGCTTAGAGTGCAAGAAATGTAAAGTGCTTGAATTATAATGGGCTTTGGGAGCTGGGATTGCAGAAATTAAACAATAGAAAGTATATGACAATCAACAGAGAAGTAAAAGATGAATCAAAATGCAGCAGATCCAATCAAAAGAGAAGAATTGCTTGAAAAGCAATACAGAAAGTGAAATCAGCTCAATTGCAATAAGTAGAAGAGAAGTTGAAGATCTCAGGGGTTGAATGAGACTAGAGAACAAGTCTAGATCTCAATTCCTTCCTTGATCCAATAGAAAACAATTACAGAAGAAAGAAAGATGAAAGCAGTAAATGAAAACTCAGATTCAATTCTCAATTCTTTGAAATTATCTAGAAAGTAAACAAGAGAGATCTCAGATCAAGAATGAAACAGAACTCCTCCAATTCTCAATCCAAGATTCAAAATAAATAGTTGAGAGTGCAGAAGTAAGAACAGAGAGCAAGAGAATTTAATTCCCTTCCCAATCCCCAAACCCAAAGCTCAAATCTCAAATTCAATTCCCAAAAAATGAAAGATCTCCAAAAGATCAAAAGTGAAAAGGAAAAAATGTCAAAAAGCTCCTCTCTAAATTGAACTAACTTCTATTTATACACTTCCTATTTTTGGATTTTAGAATTTGGAATGGGCTTTTTAATTTTATGAAGAATTGAATTTAATTGGAATTTTGGTTGAATTTTTGATGATGGGCCACACTCCCAGTAGAGTGCTCGGTTGGTGACAAGAGCGCCGCATTCCCTTTGCTAACCTTCCAATTTTGTGCGACACAACTCCTTGGGCACTGATGATTGGATTTTTGACGGTATAGAATTTCACAAATGAAATCTCGTCGAAGTATAGTTTCTAAACCAATAATAATCCTTTCATACAAAAAGTTGTTTGTCACGAGTACAAACCCCTAAATTTATAAACCGAGGTATTGAACCTCGGGTCGTTCTCCCTAGGAATTACAATAAAGTGTCTTGTTATTGGTTTTGAGTTATTTTTGGGGTTTTGATAAGAAACATGAAAGATAAATGGCAAGAGAGTAAACTAATGGCTAAAAAGGTCTTGGCAAGGGTTGGTGGTCAAGGATATCTATCCTAATCACTAACCACCATATGAGAATTAGCAAGGATTAATCTCATTAAAGCATCTTCTAACTAGTAGTAAAGGAAAGTTAAATGAGATATATCAATCCTAGTCCATAAGTCCTAACTCTCCACTAATTCAATTAGTGAGAACTAGAGTCAATGGTTCCCAATCATCAATTACTTGGATATTAGCAACTAAAGAAGTCCTAAGTTACCTCTCCAAGCCAAGAGCATAAAATTCTACTCTAAAATCCAACCAAACATTTCATCAAACACTTGGAAGGCATAAAAGGAAAGCATATGAAATCTACAACAAGAATGAAATCTAACAACAATTATTGAAATAAATTAACAACAACAAATCAAATGAACACAATTATTATGAATTACCTTGAATTGAATTGAAAGAAAGTAGAAGGGACAAAAGTAGATCTACAACAAAGTATAAGAACAACATAAAGGAAATTACAACAAAAGAATTGAAGAAGATGAATGTAACGACAAGGAATTGAGAGGTTGAAGTAGAAGAATGAATGAATGAAAACCTAGATCTAAGAACTAAGCCTAATCCTAATCCTAATCCTAGAGAGAAGTGAGAGCTTCTCTCTCTAAAACTAACTCTAAACTGATCCTAATGAGTGTGAATGAATGGAATCCCCTTTGCTCTTCAATCCTTGGCTTTAAATAGCATCTTTGGCACCAAAGTTGGTTGGGATTGGGCCCCACAACTCCTGAGAATTTGTTGGGTGCAAATTCACTTAAAATCAAGTATCAGCATCGACGCGTACGCGCACAGCACGCGTACGCGTCCATGGGCCATTTCGCAACGTACGTGTAAGCGCCTGGTGCGCGCGCGCGTCTATGGGCGAGTTCAACTCTTTGGCTTTTCATGATTTCTCCACTTTGCATGCTTTCCTCTTCTCTCCTTTGATCCATTCCTAGCATTTTCAATTTGAAATCACTAACAAACACATCAAGGCATCTAGTGGAATCAAAGGGATATTAAAATCATCAAGTTAAAGGCCTGACGTTAGGATTTTTGCTAGTAAAGAATTTTATAAAAATAGTCGCGTTGTAGATATAGATTCTAAACCAACAGAAATTCCTTCGTGCAAACGTTTTCGTTGTCACAAGTAACAAACCCTTTTAAAATTGATAACCGAGTATTTAAACCTCGGGTCGTCTTCTCAAGGAATTGCAGGGAGGTATGTTCTTATAATTGGTTATGAAGATTGTAAATCGGGGTTTTGAAGTTTAGGCAATGGGCACAGGTATATTTAAATGACAAGTAAAATAAATTAACAATAATAAAATCTCTTGGCAAGATATAAGAACTGGATGTCCTATCCTAGTTATCCTTATCAATTGTGATGAGAATTGGATTTCTCTCCCACTTTGTTAACCTCTAACTATGAAGGTAAGTTAAGTGGATGAATTAATTCGAATCCTCAAGTCCAGTCTTTCCTTGGGAAAAGTTAGAGTTATTGGATCTCGAATCAATTCTTGAAGAATTTCAATTTTCAAACAACAATGAGTGTGATAACTCAAGAGTCACCAATTAATCAACCAAGGCCAAAAGGGTAAATATCTAAATTAAATTAAAAGCATTCATGTAAATAAAGTAATCAAACTATGTCTAAATACAAATTCAAGTCATAACATGGAAAGGTTCATAAGCCAATTGGGCAACATAAATCAAATACAAATAAAAGTAGAAAATAAATATTGAAGGAATATAGAACCTGGAATGAAGATGAATTGAACTAAACTAATAGAAATCCTAAAATCCTAAATCCTAAGAGAGAGGAGAGAACCTCTCTCTCTAAAAATTACATCTAATTCTAAAATCGTGAATTATGAGAGCATGATGATGAATGGATGCATTCTCCCACTTTATAGCCTCTAATCTGTGTTTTCTGGGTCAAAAACTGGGTCAAAAATAGCCCAAAAATCGCCCCCTGCTTATTCTGGTATGTTCAGGTCGCGGGCAAGTGATGCGGAGGCGTCGCCCACGCGGCCGCGCAAATTGAAGTTCGCAGATGCGACGCGTCCACGTGGATCACGCATTCGCGTCACCTAGCGTCAGGGCAACTATGGCATATTATATATCAAATCAAAGCCCCGGATGTTAGCTTTCCAACGCAACTAGAACCGCATCGTTTGGACCTGTGTAGCTAAAGTTATAGCCGTTTGAGTGTGAAGAGGTCAGGCTGGACAGCTTAGCAGTTTCTCCGACTTCTTGTATTCCTTCCATTTTTGCATTCTTCCTTTCCATCCTCTGAGCCATTCCTGCCCTATAATATCTGAAAACACTTAACACACATATCAATGGATCTAATGGTAATAAGAGAGAATTAAACATAGGGAACTTAAGGCCAAAGAAGCATGTTTTCAATCAAAGCACATAGTTAGGAAGGCAAATGTAAAACCATGCAAATAGTATGAATAAGTGGGTAAAGAGTTGATAAAATCCACTCAATTAAGCACAAGATAAACCATAAAATAGTGGTTTATCAACCTCCCCACACTTAAACAATAGCATGTCCTCATGCTAAGCTCAAGAGAAACTATAAAGATGAAGAGGAATGATAGGATGTATGAAATGCAACCTATCTATATGAATGCAACTACATGCAAAAATGTTTCTACCTACTTGGTTAAAAATAAATAAGTTCTCCAAGACAAACATAAAGTAGATTTCACTAATTCAAATCATATAAAATAAAGACAAGTAAACTTGTAAGAAGATAGCTCATGAAAGCAGGGAACATAGAATTAAGCACTGAATCCTTACTGGTAGTATATATCACTCTAGTCTCTCAAGTGTATAGGGTACTTCACTCTAATCTTCTCTAATCATGCTTTCTAAACTTTGTTCTTCAGCTAACCAGTCAACAAATATTTAGTATACCAATGCAAACATCATGAGGTCTTTCCAAGGTTGTAATGGGGCCAAGGCAGGGGTGAAGATATATGTATGGCTAAGTGAGCTATACATTGAATCATTGAATAGCCTAAGCTCTCACATAAACACACACACACTCTATATAACTCTAAATTCATACCTAACCACCCATAATTTTCCCACTTTTTATCACATACTCATGTACCAATTTTATTTTGATTTTACTTCCATGTGCATTGATTTCTCTACTAAACTTATTATTGGGGTAATTTTGTCCCCTTATTCATAATTTTTTTTTTGAATCATAAAAGCAAACATAACTTATCAATGCACATGGATTTTCCATTATTTTTTTCTATTTTGGTTTTTTCATGAGTAGGTTCCCAATATTCAAATAAATTAGAAACATGATGCATTCCCTTATTAACCCATGTTCCCACAGTTTCCCCACACTTAAATTATACACAATATCTATCTTAAGCTAACCAAGGATTCAACTTGGGATTTTTATTTTGTTTTTCTGCTTAAGGCTAGTAATGTGGTTATGAAATAGAAGGGGGTTAAAAAGTTCAATGTGGCTAACAAGGGTTATGTAAAAGGTAGGCTTATTGGGATAAGTGAGCTAATAACAAATAATAGCCTCAATCATATGCAAGCATGTAAATACACTAAATAATGGATATATAGAATGGAACAAAGCAGAGATTGCAATTATAGAGAAGGAAACACACAAGAATAAAAATTTATGGTTAAATAATGTAACCATATAAATAAGCTCAAAATCTCACAGGTTGTGTGTTCTTTGACTCAAAAACTATGTTCCAAATACAACTTCAAACAAGTGTAACAAAAAATTTTATTCAAATTAGTGAAATGCTATAAAAAGTTTCTTGCAAAAGAAATTATTACTTTAACCAAGTGGTAAAATATGCAAAAATCAAACAAATATGCAAATGTAACAATGAACTATCAAATAAAATAAAACATTGATGTTGAAATAGGAAATAACTAACCCATGGAGATCGGTATCGACCTCCCCACACTTAAAGATTGCACCGTCCTCGGTGCATGCTAAGATGTGCAGGTGGACGGATTGTTCCAACTGATGCTTTTCTCCAAAGATTGTGCAGATGGACATGTCTTCTCTCCCCATGTAAACATCCTCCGCTTCCCTTCCGGGTGGCCATCCTGAAAGAAAATAGGGAAGAAAAGTAACCCAGAAATAAAGATAAGAAAATAAATGAAGTATGGTTGGGTTAATGCCAAATGATAAGGGTCTCATTTACATGGAAGCTTCAACATGTACGTAAGAAAATAATAGAAGCCATGGCAGGCCAGTAGGACAAAATGTACAACAATGGGGAAGAGAGTGGGTAATGAAAGACAATGTAAGTTCATGCCAATGCAAAAGGAATATAGGTATAAAAGATTGACATGGACAGAAAATTAACATTACCCAACATTGTAAAACAAGTCACTAAGCATCAAAATGACACCAGAAAAGATGCATCAGTTAAATAAGAAAATCAACGCCAAAAAAAAAATTTAGAAAAGAAAAGAAAAATATGCACTAAATTAAAATGCAATGAATGAAATATGAAAATAAATTAAGTAAAATAAAATGAAAGATAAGAAGAATGAGAAGGGAAAGAAGTGAGTAAGAAAGGAGGGAGGGAAAAATTAGGATTGGGGAAGAAAAGATAAGATATTTGGCAAATTAGGATAAGTTGTGTGGCGCAAGCGACACGGACGCGTGGGGCACGCGGTCGCGTGACTTGCGCTTTAAGTTAATCGACACGGTCGCGTCGGTCACACGGTCGCGTGACACATGTTATGCTTCTGGCGCGAGTGCAGCCTCGCGCCTGCACAACTCTCTGTTCGAATTATTTTATTTGCCAAATTTGGGGTGACGCGATCGCGTGAGTGGGCTTTAGAATGGAATGACACGGACGCGTGAGCCATGCGTCCGCGTGGGTAGAAGTGTGCGTTCAGCACCAATCTAGCACCACTCTCGCACAATAATTCGTTGTGCACCCTTTTTACGTCGAAAATCAGGGCACGCGGCCGCGTGGGTCACGCGGGGCGCGTAGGAGGCCATTATTCCCATGTGACACGGACGCGTCGGCGATGCGGTCGCGTGGGTCGATTTTTGCCAATGGCACGCCTCCAGCCACGCTCCAGCGTGACTCTCTGTTCATTTTTATTTTCTCCCCTCCCCTTGCGATGCGGACTCGTCGCTGATGCGGTCGCATCGCGTGGCATTTTTTAATTAAAAGTATGCAAATGCAGATGCACGAAATGTGCTGATAAAGAGAAGAGTTATTGAATAGAAAAACTAAAAATAAGGAAAAGAACGATCATATCATGGTGGGTCGTCTCCCACCTAGCACTTTTAGTTAAAGTCCTTAAGTTGGACATTTGGTGAGCTCCCTGTTATAGTGGCTTGTGTTTGAACTCATCCAGGAATCTCCACCAATGTTTGTATCTCCAGTAACCTCCGGGGTCCCAAACTAAGCATGTAAAGCCCTTAAGAAGCTTCAAACAGATTCTTAGGCTCCCGGGGTAACAAGTGTCAGAGCAGATTCCAGGATCCCAAATCTTGCTTTTACACCCATCTTTATCGGGATCTGTATTTTTCCAACTGGGTGATAAGTAATTTGAATTCTCATAGCAGCTACCAAACAACTTCCTAGACCCATTCAGTTGAGCTTTACACCAACCTTTACGTTTAAACTTAAAGCTTCCAACCATGAGGAACCTTGCAGGACAATTCTTACCACTGGCCATCTTCCTTTTACTCTTAATGTTACAAAGAGCTCTAAGTTGACCATCCGTCTCCAGTAGCCCATATTCAAGTGGAATTAGAAAGCTAAGGGATATGAATTTTACCCACTTGAATGTTGTGAAGGATGATGGCAACTTAGGGGGAGGTATTTTTAATGAAATTGCAAGCTCCACTCCCTTGTGCTCTTCTTTGATAATTACCACCTCTTTGTAAGTTTCTTCAATTTCAACCTCTTCTTCTTGGTAGCTTTCTTCCAATTCAATCTCTTCTTTATTGCGCACCAAGGGCATGGGAGGTTGTGCTTCTTCTTCTTGAATCTCCATCTCTTGATCAACCTCTTCTAAGTCTTCAACTGTGATATACCTTGGAGGTTGTACACCCTCCTCAGCATCAATTTCGAACGTCTTGGAAGGGGGTTCTATGACTGGACTTTCCCATGGAGGTTCTGCATCTCCTAAGTCTTCAACCACTTCTTCTTCTTTAATAATTCTGGCTTCCTCCACTTGTTCCATGGAGTTTCTAGTATCTCCTTCATGTTACGTTCTTCATTAGATTGTCCACATGAATCCATGGGAATTCCTTGAGTGTTCAAACGTCGGGAAGCTAATTGATTTATCGCTTGCTCCAATTGATGAAGGGTTGCCTGAAATCGATCCACTGTTTCCTTGAAATGATCATTTGTCTCTTGATGCGCTCGGCTGTCATAAATAGGATCATAGTGCTCTTGGATTGATGGATATGGAGATGGTGAATATTGAAGTGGTGGTTCTTGTGAGTAATTGGGTTGGTATTGGGGTGGTTCTACATATGGTTCATATGGCTCATAAGGTGGTTGGTATGGTGGTTGAGGGTTAGGGTCATATGGAGGTGAATGGCGGAAAGGGACTTGTGAGTATGGTGGTCCAAAGTCATGTTGAGGAGAGGGTTCATAGGCATATGGTGGTGGTTGTTGATAGTCCATTGGAGGTGGTTGTTGCCATGAGGGTTGATCAAATCCTTGTGGCTCCTCCCATCTTTGATTGTTCCAACCTTGATGCCTATTCTCATTGTAATTTCTTCTTCCTGCAACATAATTGTAACCAGACTCATAGCCAAAGGGGTGAGAGTTCATACTAGTGAAAGAAAATAAAAACAAAAACTAACAAAAAGAAAATATTTTGAAAAAGAGATGATTTTAAAAAAAATTGAATTTTGAAAAATAAGATAAGATAAGATAAAAATTTTAAAATAAAATTCTGAAATTTTTTTTAAATATTTACAATAACCAATAATAAGGCACACGTTTGCAATTCCCCGGCAACAGCGCCATTTTGACGTTAGGATTTTTGCTAGTAAAGAATTTTATAAAAAATAGTCGCGTTATAGATATAGATTCTAAACTAACAGAAATCCCTTCGTGCAAACGTTTTGGTTGTCACAAGTAACAAACACCTTTAAAATTGATAACCGAGTATTTAAACCTCGGGTCGTCTTCTCAAGGAATTGCAAGGAGGTATGTTCTTATTATTGGTTTTGAAGATTGTAAATCGGGGTTTTGAAGTTTGGGCAATGGGCACAGGTATATTTAAATGACAAGTAAAATAAATTAACAATAATAAAATCTCTTGGCAAGGTATAAAAACTGGAAGTCCTATCCTAGTTATCCTTATCAATTGTGATGAGAATTAGATTTTTCTCCCACTTTGTTAACCTCTAACTATGAAGGTAAGTTAAGTGGATGAATTAATTCGAATCCTCAAGTCTCAGTCATTCCTTGGGAAAAGTTAGAGTTATTGGATCTCGAATCAATTCTTGAAGAATTCCAATTTTCAATCAACAATGAGTTTGATAACTCAAGAGTCACCAATTAATCAACCAAAGCCAAAAGAGAAAATATCTAAATTAAATTAAAAGCATTCATGTAAATAAAGCAATCAAACTACGTCTAAATATAAATTCAAGTCATAACATGGAAAGGTTCATAAGCCAATTGGGCAACATAAATCAAATACAAATAAAAGTATTAGAGTAAATTAAAAGTAGAAAATAAATATTGAAGGAATATAGAACCTGGAATGAAGATGAATTGAACTAAACTAATAGAAATCCTAAAATCCTAAATCCTAAAAGAGAGGAGAGAACCTCTCTCTCTAAAAACTACATCTAATCCTAAAATCGTGAATTATGAGAGCATGATGATAAATGGATGCATTCCCTCACTTTATAGCCTCTAATCTGTGTTTTTCGGGCTGAAAACTGGGTCAAAAATAGCCCAGAAATCGCCTCCAGCGTATTCTGGTATGTTCAGGTCACGGGCAAGTGACGCGGAGGCGTCGCCCACGCGGCCACGCGGATTGAAGTTCGCAGATGCGATGCGTCCGTGTGGATCAAGCGTTCGCGTAGCCTAGCATCAAAGAAACTATGGTATATTATATATCAAATCGAAGCTCCGGACGTTAACTTTCCAACGCAACTGAAACCGTGTCATTTGAACCTCTGTGGCTAAAGTTATAGCCGTTTGAGTGCATAGAGGTCAGGCTGGACAACTTAGCAGTTTCTCCAACTTCTTGTGTTCCTTCTATTTTGGCATTCTTCCTTTCCATCCTCTTAGCCATTTCTGTCCTATAATATCTGAAAACACTTAACACACATATCAATGCATCTAATGGTAATAAGAGAGGATTAAACATAGGGAACTTAAGGCCAAAGAAGCATGTTTTCAATCAAAGCACATAGTTAGGAAGGCAAATGTAAAACCATGCGAATAGTATGAATAAGTGGGTAAAGAGTTGATAAAATCCACTTAATCAAGCACAAGATAAACCATAAAATAGTGGTTTATCAAGGCCTAAAAAGCATGTTTTCACATCTAAGCTCAAATAAGGAGACAATCACAAAATCATGCTAATTCATTGAATAAATGTGGGTAAAAGGTGTTAAAATCTCCTAAAATCAATACAAGATAAACCCTACAAATGGGGTTTATCAGGCACGCATCAGGCAATGCTCGGTGAGTGGGGAGAGCACCGCATCCAAATTGCCTTGTTGGTGTGTCAAATTTGGGCTCTCCAAGCCTTGGCCGTGCTTTTTGTTGCGCGCAACAAGCCTTGTGACACACTCCCTAGCGCTCGGTTCTCCACAAGAGCGCAGCTTCCTTGCTTGAGGAATGAGGTTCCCGGTTCGAGACTTACTGGGTGCATTTTGGAAAAAATCCTTGAAGAGTAGCACTCCTTTGGGACTTCCATGTCTTGGGTTCGAAACTTGTTGAGTGCATTTTGGCCAATTTTGGCTTATTTTCCTTTGTGAGTAGCGCCCTTTTCTCCCCTTTGGTCATGGGATTGATCCTTGTGGCCTTGGTAGCGCGAAATTGTGATCAATACTTTTCACAACTCAAATAATCCCTGGTAATGAATCCAAAAACTTGGTGTTCAATACCATGGCATAAACACAACTTCGCACAACAAACCAGCAAGTGTACTGGGTCGTCCAAGTAATAAACCTTACGCGAGTAAGGGTCGATCCCACAGAGATTGTTGGTATGAAGCAAGCTATGGTCACCTTGTAAATCTTAGTCAGGCAAACTCAAATGGATATGGGTGATATACGAATAAAACATAAAGATAAAGATAGAGATACTTATGCAATTCATTGGTGGGAATTTCAGATAAGCGTATGCAGATGCTGTGTTCCTTCCGTCCCTCTGCTTTCCTACTGTCTTCATCCAATCCTTCCTACTCCTTTCCATGGCAAGCTTATGCAAGGGTTTCACCGTTGTCAGTGGCTACCTCCCATCCTCTCAGTGGAAATGTTCAACGCACCCTGTCACGGCACGGCTATCCATCTGTCGGTTCTCAATCAGGCCGGAATAGAATCCAGTGATTCTTTTGCGTCTGTCACTAACGCCCCGCCCTCAGGAGTTTGAAGCACGTCACAGTCATTCAATCATTGAATCCTACTCAGAATACCACAGACAAGGTTAAACCTTCCGGATTCTCCTGAATGCCGCCATCAGTTCTAGCCTATACCACGAAGACTCTGATCTCACGGAATGGCTGGCTCGGTTGTCAGGCGATCAACCATGCATCGTGTATCAGGAATCCAAGAGATATTCACCCAATCGAAGGTAGAACGGAGGTGGTTGTCAATCACACGTTCATAGGTGAGAATGATGATGAGTGTCACGGATCATCACATTCATCAAGTTGAAGAACAAGTGATATCTTAGAACAAGAACAAGCGGAATTGAATAAAAGAACAATAGTAATTGCATTAATACTTGAGGTACAGCAGAGCTCCACACCTTAATCTATGGTGTGTAGAAACTCCACCGTTGAAAATACATAAGAACAAGGTCTAGGCATGGCCATGAGGCCAGCCTCCCAATGATCAAAAGATCTAAAGATCAAAAGATTCCAAAGATCAGAAGATGAAAATACAATAGTAAAAGGTCCTACTTATAGAAAACTAGTAGCCTAAGGTTTACAGAGATGAGTAAATGACATAAAAATCCACTTTCGGGCCCACTTGGTGTGTGCTTGGGCTGAGCAATGAAGCATTTTCGTGTAGAGACTCTTCTTGGAGTTAAACGCCAGCTTTGGTGCCAGTTTGGGCGTTTAACTCCCATTCTTGTGCCAGTTCCGGCGTTTAACGCTGGGAATTCTGAAGGTAACTTTGAACGCCAGTTTGGGCCATCAAATCTTGGGCAAAGTATGGACTATCATATATTGCTGGAAAGCCCAGGATGTTTACTTTCAAACGCCGTTGAGAGCGCGCCAATTGGGCTTCTGTAGCTCCAGAAAATCCACTTCGAGTGCAGGGAGGTCAGAATCCAACAGCATCTGCAGTCCTTTTTAGTCTCTGAATCAGATTTTTGCTCAGGTCCCTCAATTTCAGCCAGAAAATACCTGAAATCACAGAAAAACACACAAACTCATTGTAAAGTCCAGAAAAGTGATTTTTAACTAAAAACTAATAAAAATATACTAAAAACTAACTAGATCAGACTAAAAACATACTAAAAACAATGCCAAAAAGCGTACAAATTATCCGCTCATCACAACACGAAACTTAAATTGTTGCTTGTCCTCAAGCAACTGAAAATCAAATAAGATAAAAAGAAGAGAATATGCAATGAATTCCAAAAACATCTATGAAGATCAGTTTTAATTAGATGAGCGGGGCTTTTAGCTTTTTGCCTCTAAATAGTTTTGGCATCTCACTCTATCCTTTGAAATTCAGAATGATTGGCTTCTTTAGGAACTCAGAGTCCAGATAGTGTTATTGATTCTCCTAGTTAAGTATGATGATTCTTGAACACAGCTACCTATTGAGTCTTGGTTGTGGCCCAAAGCATTTTGTCTTCCAGTATTACCACCAGATACATACATGCCACAGATACATAATTGGGTGAACCTTTTCAGATTGTGACTCAGCTTTGCTAGAGTCCCCAATTAGAGGTGTCCAGGGTTCTTAAGCACATTCTTTTGCCTTGGATCCCAACTTTATTTCTTTCTTTTTCTTTCTTTTTCTCTTTCTTTTTCCCTCTTTTTTTTGTTTTTTTTTAATCACTACTTTTTCTTGCTTCAAGAATCATTTTAATGATTTTTCAGATCCTCAGTAACATGTCTCCTTTTTCATCATTCTTTCAAGAGCCAACATTCATGAACCACAAATTCAAAAGACATATGCATTGTTTAAGCATACATTCAGAAAACAAAAGTATTGCCACCACATCAAAATAATTAAACTGTTATAAAATTCAAAATTCATGTAATTCTTTTCTTTTTCAATTAAGAACAATTTTTCATTCAAGAAAGGTGATGGATTCATAGGACATTCATAACTTTAAGGCATAGACACTAAGACACTAATGATCACAAGACACAAACATAGATAAACATAAGCACTAAAATTCGAAAAACAGGAAAATAAAGAACAAGGAAATCAAAGAACGGGTCCACCTTAGTGATGGCGGCTTGTTCTTCCTCTTGAAGATCCTATGGAGTGCTTGAGCTCCTCAATGTCTCTTCCTTGCCTTTGTTGCTCCTCTCTCATGATTTTTTGATCTTCTCTAATTTCATGGAGGAGAATGGAATGTTCTTGGTGTTCCACCCTTAGTTGTCCCATGATGGAACTCAATTCTCCTAAAGTGCATCCCTTGAGGAATCTCAGGGATCTCATGATGAGTGGGGTCTCTTGTTTGCTCCATCCTCTTCTTAGTGATGGGCTTGTCCTCATCAATAGGGATGTCATAAATGGTTATGGAAAAACAAAAAGCAATGCTTTTACCACACCAAACTTAAAAGGTTTGCTCGTCCTCGAGCAAAAGAAGAAAGAAGAGAGTAGAAGAAGAAGAAATAGAGGAGATGGAGGGGGTCATGGTTCGGTCATGTATGGGTGGGTTTGGGAGGGAAAGTGGTTTGAATTTGAATGGTGAGGTAGGTGGGGTTTTATGAAGGATGGATGTGAGTGGTGAAGAGAAAGATGGGATTTGATAGGTGAAGGGTTTTTTGGGGAAGAGGTGTTGAGGTGATTGGTGAATGGGTGAAGAAGAGAGAGTGTGGTGGGGTAGGTGGGGATCCTGTGGGGTCCACAGATCCTGAGGTGTCAAGGAAAAGTCATCCCTGCACCAAATGGCGAGCAAAATAGCTCTTTGTGCCAATTCTGGCGTTAAACGCCAAGCACTTGCCCTTTTCTGGCGTTTAACGCCAGTCTGGTGCCCCTTTCTGGCGTTAAACGCCCAGAATGGTGCCAGACTGGGCGTTAAACGCCCATCTGCTAGCCTTACTGGCGTTTAAACGCCAGCAGGTTCTTCTTCCAGGGTGTGCTGTTTTTCTTTCTGTTTTTCATTCTGTTTTTGCTTTTTCTATTGATTTTGTGACTTCTCATGATCATCAACCTACAGAAAACATAAAATAACAAAGGGAAATAGATAAAATATAACATTGGGTTGCCTCCCAACAAGCGCTTCTTTAATGTTAGTAGCTTGACAGAGGGCTCTCATGGAGCCTCAGAGATGCTCAGAGCAATGTTGGAACCTCCCAACATCAAACTTAGAGTTTGAATGTGGTGGTTCAACACCAAACTTAGAATTTGGTTGTGGCCTCCCAACACCAAACTTAGAGTTTGACTGTGGGGGCTCTGTTTGGCTCTGTTTTGAGAGAAGCTCTTCATGCTTCCTTCCCATGGTGACAGAGGGATATCCTTGAGCCTTAAACACAAAGGATTCTTCATTCACTTGAATGATCAATTCTCCTCTATCAACATCAATCACAGCCCTTGCTGTGGCTAGGAAGGGTCTACCAAGGATGATGGATTCATCCATGCACTTCCCAGTCTCTAGGACTATGAAATCAGCAGGGATGTAATGGTCTTCAATCTTTACCAGAACATCCTCTACAAGTCCATAAGCTTGTTTTCTTGAGTTGTCTGCCATCTCTAGTGAGATTTTTGCAGCTTGCACCTCAAAGATCCCTAGCTTCTCCATTACAGAGAGAGGCATGAGGTTAACACTTGACCCTAGGTCACACAAGGCCTTCTTGAAGGTCATGGTGCCTATGGTACAAGGTATTGAAAACTTCCCAGGATCTTGTCTCTTTTGAGGTAATTTCTGCCTAGATAAGTCATCCAGTTCTTTGGTGAGCAAAGGGGGTTCATCATCCCAAGTCTCATTTCCAAATAACCTGTCATTTAGCTTCATGATTGCTCCAAGGTATTTAGCAACTTGCTCTTCAGTGACATACTCATCCTCTTCAGAGGAAGAATACTCATCAGAGCTCATGAATGGCAGAAGTAAATCCAATGGAATCTCTATGGTCTCAGTGGGAGCCTCAGATTCCCATGGTTCCTCATTGGGGAACTCATTGGAGGTCAGTGGACGTCCATTGAGGTCTTCCTCAGTGGCGTTCACTGCTTCTTCCTCCTCTCCAAATTCGGCCTTGTTGATGGCTTTGCACTCTCCTTTTGGATTTTCTTCTGTATTGCTTGGAAGAGTGCTAGGAGGGAGTTCAGTAATTTTCTTGCTCAGCTGACCCACCTGTGCCTCCAAGTTTCTAATGGAGGATCTTGTTTCAGTCATGAAACTTTGAGTGGTTTTGATTAGATCAGAGACCATGGTTGCTAAGTCAGAGGTATTCTGCTTAGAACTCTCTGTCTGTTGCTGAGAAGATGATGGAAAAGGCTTGCCATTGCCAAACCTATTTCTTCCACCATTATTATTGTTATTGAAACCTTGTTGAGGTCTCTGTTGATCCTTCCATGAGAAATTTGGATGATTTCTCCATGAAGGATTATAGGTGTTTCCATAGGGTTCTCCTATGTAATTCACCTCTTCCATAGAAGGGTTCTCAGGATCATAAGCTTCTTCTTCAGATGAAGCTTCCTTAGTACTGCCTGGTGCATTTTGCATTCCAGACAGACTTTGAGAAATCATATTGACTTGCTGAGTCAATATTTTGTTCTGAGCCAGTATGGCATTCAGAGTGTCAATCTCAAGAACTCCTTTCTTCTGATTTGTCCCATTGTTCACAGGATTCCTTTCAGAAGTGTACATGAATTGGTTATTTGCAACCATTTCAATCAGCTCTTAAGCTTCTGTAGGCGTCTTCTTCAGATGAAGAGATCCTCCAGCAGAGCTATCCAAGGACATCTTGGATAGTTCAGAGAGACCATCATAGAAAATTCCTATAATGCTCCATTCAGAAAGCATATCAGAGGGACACTTTCTGATTAATTGTTTGTATCTTTCCCAAGCTTCATAGAGGGATTCTCCTTCCTTCTGTCTGAAGGTTTGGACTTCCATTCTAAGCTTACTCAATTTTTGAGGTGGAAAGAACTTTGCCAAGAAGGCATTGACTAGCTTTTCCCAAGAGTTCAGGCTTTCTTTAGGTTGTGAGTCCAACCATGTCCTAGCTCTGTCTCTCAATGCAAAAGGGAATAGCATAAGTCTGTAGACCTCAGGGTTAACACCATTAGTCTTGACAGTGTCACAGATTTGCAAGAACTCAGCTAAGAACTGATGAGGATCTTCCAATGGAAGTCCATGAAACTTGCAATTCTGTTGCATTAGAGAAACTAATTGAGGCTTAAGCTCAAAGTTGTTTGCTCCAATGGCAGGGATAGAGATGCTTCTCCCATAGAAGTCGGGAGTAGGTGCAGTAAAGTCACCCAGCACCTTCCTTGCATTGTTGGCATTGTTGTTGTTTTCGGCTGCCATGGGTTCTTCTTCTTTGAAGATTTCTGTTAGGTCCTCTACAGAGAGTTGTGCCTTGGCTTCTCTTAGCTTTCTCTTCAAGGTCCTTTCAGGTTCAGGATCAGCCTCAACAAGAATGCTTTTGTCCTTGCTCCTGCTCATAAGAAAGAGAAAAGAACAAGAAAACGTGGAATCTTCTATGTCACAAGATAGAGATTCCTTGATGTGTCAGAGGAAAAGGAAAATGGAAGACAGAGGTAGAAAATTCGAACTTATCAAGAAAGATGGAGTTCGAATTGTGATTTAAGGAATAGTGTTAGTCCATAAATAGAAGGATGTGAGAAGAAGGGAAGTAATTTTCGGAAATTAAGTGGAAGATTTTGAAAACATTTTGAAAAACTCTTAATGATTTTCGAAAACCATGATTGAGAAGGAAGTAAAGTGATTTTTGAAAAAGATTTTGAAATTAGAAATCAAGAAGATTTGATTGAAAACTATTTTGAGAAAGATGTGGTTAAGAAGATATGATTAGTTTTAAAAAGATGTGATTGAGAAGATATGATTTGAAAAACATTTTTTTAAAAAAAAAGATTTGATTTTGAAAATTAATGACTTGGCTATCAAGAAAAGATATGATTCAAACATTAAACCTTTCTCAACAGAAAAGGCAACATGCTTGAAATGTTGAATCAAATCATTAATTGATAGCAAGTATCCTTGAAAATGGAAAGAAATTGATTTTGAAAAAGATTTGATTGAAAAGATATGATTTGAAAAAGATTTGATTTTGAAAAACTTTGAAAACTTGGAAAAAAAATTGATTTGAAAACAAAATCTTCCCTCTTATGCCATCCTGGTGTTAAACGCCCAGAATGGTGCACATTCTGGCGTTTAACGCCCAAAACTCTACCCTTTTGGGCGTTAAACGCCCAGCCAGGTACCCTAGCTGGCGTTTAAACGCCAGTTTGCCTTCCTCACTGGGCATTTTGAACGCCCAGCTCTTTCTGTGTAATTCCTCTGCAGTGTGTTCTGAATCTTCAATTCTCTGTATTATTGACTTGAAAAGACACAAATTAAAAAAATATTTTTGGATTTTTGTTAATGAGGAATAATCAAAATGCAACTAAAATCAAATAACAATGCATGCAAGACACCAAACTTAGCAGTTTGTATACTACTGATACTAACAAAATGAGAATGTATATGAGGCACATAAAACACTCAAGTCAAGAGAATTCAAAGATCAGAGCAAGTAAATCATCAAGAATAACTTGAAAATCACTTAAGACACATGAATGAATGCATGCAATTGACACCAAACTTAAAATGAGAATAGAGTCTCAATAGGGAAAATATTTTTGGTTTTTATGATTTTGCAATTTTTTTTTGTGTTTTTTTTCGAAAATTAAGTGGAAAAGAAAATAGAGGTATCATAATTCTTAATGAGAATTCCAGGAATCATGCAATATTTAGTCTAAGACTCCGGTCCAGGAATTAGACATGGCTTCACAGCCAGCCAAGCTTTCAAAGAAAGCTTCGGTCCAAAACACTAGACATGGCCAATGGCCAGCCAAGCCTTAGCAGATCACTGCTCCAACAGCAAGATTGATAGAAATCAACAAGCTCCTGTGATGATAAGTTGAAACCTCGGTCTAATAGAATTAGACATGGCTTCACAGCCAGCCAGACTTCAACAGATCATCTTGAAACACTAGAATTCATTCTTAAGAACTATGAAAAAAAAATACCTAATCTAAGCAACAAGATGAACCATCAGTTGTCTAAACTAAACAATCCCCGGCAACGGCGCCAAAAACTTGGTAGCGCGAAATTGTGATCAATACTTTTCACAACTCAAATAATCCCCGGTAATGAATCCAAAAACTTGGTGTTCAATACCATGGCATAAACACAACTTCGCATAACTAACCAGCAAGTGTACTGGGTCGTCTAAGTAATAAACCTTACGCGAGTAAGGGTCGATCCCACAGAGATTGTTGGTATGAAGCAAGCTATGGTCACCTTGTAAATCTTAGTCAGGCAAACTCAAATGGATATGGGTGATATACGAATAAAACATAAAGATAAAGATAGAGATACTTATGCAATTCATTGGTGGGAATTTTAGATAAGCGTATGCAGATGCTGTGTTCCTTCCGTCCCTCTGCTTTCCTACTGTCTTCATCCAATCCTTCCTACTCCTTTCCATGGCAAGCTTATGCAAGGGTTTCACCGTTGTCAGTGGCTACCTCCCATCCTCTCAGTGGAAATGTTCAACGCACCCTGTCACGGCACGGCTATCCATCTGTCGGTTCTCAATCAGGCCGGAATAGAATCCAGTGATTCTTTTGCGTCTGTCACTAACGCCCCGCCCTCAGGAGTTTGAAGCACGTCACAGTCATTCAATCATTAAATCCTACTCAGAATACCACAGACAAGGTTAAACCTTCCGGATTCTCTTGAATGCCGCCATCAGTTCTAGCCTATACCATAAAGACTCTGATCTCACGGAATGGCTGGCTCGGTTGTCAGGCGAGCACTCGGTTGTCAGGCGATCAACCATGCATCGTGTATCAGGAATCCAAGAGATATTCACCCAATCGAAGGTAGAACGGAGGTGGTTGTCAATCACACGTTCATAGGTGAGAATGATGATGAGTGTCACGGATCATCACATTCATCAAGTTGAAGAACAAGTGATATCTTAGAACAAGAACAAGCGGAATTGAATAGAAGAACAATAGTAATTGCATTAATATTTGAGGTACAGCAGAGCTCCACACCTTAATCTATGGTGTGTAGAAACTCCACCGTTGAAAATACATAAGAACAAGGTCTAGGCATGGCCGTGAGGCCAGCCTCCCAATGATCAAAAGATCTAAAGATCAAAAGATTCCAAAGATCAAAAGATGAAAATACAATAGTAAAAGGTCCTACTTATAGAAAACTAGTAGCCTAAGGTTTACAGAGATGAGTAAATGACATAAAAATCCACTTCCGGGCCCACTTGGTGTGTGCTTGGGCTGAGCAATGAAGCATTTTCGTGTAGAGACTCTTCTTGGAGTTAAACGCCAGCTTTGGTGCCAGTTTGGGCGTTTAACTCCCATTCTTGTGCCAGTTCCGGCGTTTAACGCTGGGAATTCTGAAGGTGACTTTGAACGCCGGTTTGGGCCATCAAATCTTGGGAAAAGTATGGACTATCATATATTGCTGGAAATCCCAGGATGTCTACTTTCAAACGCCGTTGAGAGCGCGCCAATTGGGCTTCTTTAGCTCCAGAAAATCCACTTCGAGTGCAGGGAGGTCAGAATCCAACAGCATCTGCAGTCCTTTTTAGTCTCTGAATCAGATTTTTGCTCAGGTACTTCAATTTCAGCCAGAAAATACCTGAAATCACAGAAAAACACACAAACTCTTAGTAAAGTCCAGAAAAGTGATTTTTAACTAAAAACTAATAAAAATATACTAAAAACTAACTAGATCAGACTAAAAACATACTAAAAACAATGCCAAAAAGCGTACAAATTATCCGCTCATCAGGCCTTCACTAGCAAACATTGCTCCTTGCATTTATTTTGTATGGAGCCCGATAAAGTGAATGGTGTTAACCGAGCATTGTGCTTCTTTCCTTGTTTCTTTGGATCATTATAGTGCTCAGTTAAGGGAGAGACCGCAGCTTCCTTGCCTCTTGCTTCCTTGGCATTGAGTGAGGCTCTCATGGAGAGCATTGAGCTCTTAGAGAGAGCGCTATGGCTTTCCCTGTTTTGATGTGCCACACTTTTCTCTTCCTTAGGCTACGCTTCATAGGCTACGCTTTCTTGTTTTTTTCTTTTCTTCACCTACAAGTAATCAAAACAACCAATCAAAGTATCACCAATTTCACAAGGTTTATAAATCATTCAAAAACTAATTAATTTTAGCTTAAACCTCATGATTTAGTGTCAAATAAAGGATGGTTGATTGATTCAACAAAACCATGCAATTCCACTCCAAACCACTTACTTACAATGCAAGAAAGTGCATAAAACCAAATGAAACAAGTGAAAAAGCTAGCATAAGATGACTTGTCATCAGCGACACTCCCAAAATGAAGCAGCCAAGGTTCAAAAGAGGGATCCATGCACACAAAGGAGCGCTATGCTACACCAAGCAAGGAAACTCCCAAAATGAAATGGCCAAGACTCGAAGAGGGAGACCAAGGAAGGAAGGTGCGCTACGTTGCATTTTCCAACTGAGCACTGAGGAAATCGGCACAAAGGGGGAACCAAAGCAAAGCTAGTGACCGCTCAGTTCACTAACCAAACTGAGCGCTCCATTGGAGCTAGGACCCATGAATTATTTTCAAATCAAATGCCATCTTGGATCCACTTCTTCACCAATTTGAAAAGCTCACTCCAAATTCTGAAAGCCAAAACTAGAAAGTGTATAAATAGGAGTTTATTTAATTTGTAGAGGACCTTCTTTTACTTTCACTTTTAGCTAAATAGTGAGCTCATTTTTTACTTTTCACTTTTGAATTTTCATTTGGGAATTGGAAATTGGATTGAGTTTTCTTTCTTTTTCATTTTACTTTCTTCTGCAACTTCTACTATTTGTTCTTGGAATTTGAATTGAGATTGAAGAGCTCTATTGATTCTAAATCTGAGAATCATCTTTCACCTCTATTCTCAATTGTTCTAAGAATTGGATCTAAGTTTCATTTACTATTTTCCTTTTCATTTCTTCTTAAATTACTTTTATTTTTGATCAAGAGAGCAATTGAAATCTAGATCTGCTTTCCAATCTCATTTCTCTTCTTCGATCTTCAAATTGTCTTTAAGAATTTCATAATTGAGTCAAGTTTTCTTGCTGTTTGTTTCTTCAAGCAATTTTCCTTTCTATTTTACTACTGAGTTAAATCCTTTCATCTAATATAGATTTAGTAATTTACAAGCAATTTACATTTCTCAGCAATTTAGATTTAGTAATTTACATTTCTTGCACTTTAAGTTTCTACAATTTACATTTCTTGCAATTTAAGTTTCAGTCATTTATATTACTTGCACTTTAAGTCTCTGCTCAATTTACATTTTCTGCACTTTAGACTTTGTCAATTTCCCCTCTCCCTTTTATTTCCATGCAATTTAGCTTCTGTTGATCACAATTCACTCAAATCATCAACTATTTGCTTAACTAAACTCATCACCTAACTAAAAATTGCTCAATCCATCGATCCCTATGGGATCGACCTCACTCTTGTGAGTAATTACTACTTGATGCGACCCGGTACACTTGCCGGTGAGTTTTATGTCGAATCATTTTTCCCTCATCAAGATTTTAGCGCCGTTGCCGGGGATTAATTTAGATTGACAATGATTAAGTAAGGTGGTGGTCTAGATTAAGCACTTTTTCTTTGTTTTTCTTTATTTTTGATAAACATACTAACTATTTGAGATATTGTCTCTACTAGCTCTCACTACACTCAAGCTATCAAGTGCTTTGTGTGTTTCTTATTGCTTCGGTTGTATGATAGAAGCAAGGAGAGAGGTCTCCACCTCTGGTGACATTGATGAGAGAACTCTTCGAAGAATACGAAGGGAAGCCAAAGGAAAGAGAATTATTGGTGGAGAGGAATCAGAGGAAAAAAACCAGGAAATTGAAGGAAATGCTCCTAATCCACCAGAGGGAGTGGCTAACAACAATGGCCAGCCTCAAAGGAGGGTTCTAGCCTCCTACACTTTTCCTAATCCAAGGCACTATGGGAGTAGCATCCTTACTCCCAATGTCAATGCAAACAATTTTGAATTGAAGCCTCAACTTATCACTCTCGTGCAGAATAATTTTCCTATGGAGGAGGCCCCTTGGAAGATCCAAACCAACACTTATCCACCTTTCTAAGGATATGTGACATAGTGAAAACCAATGGTATGCATCCTGACATTTACAAATTGTTTTTGTTTCTATTTTCCCTGAGAAATAAAGCTACTCAATGGTTGGAGTCATTTCCAAGAGATAGCATCAACAATTGGGAAGATATAGTGAACAAGTTCTTAGCCAAGTTTTATCCTCCCCAAAGGATCATCAGACTCAAAACAGAGGTCCAAACATTCACTCAGATGGATGGAGAGTCATTGTATGAGGCATGGGAGAGATACAAAGCTCTAATCAAGAAGTGCCTGCTAGAAATGTTCAGTGAATGGGATAGACTCCAAAACATCTATGAAGGATTAACACTGAGAGCTCAAAAAGTACTTGATTACTCTGCTGGAGGCTCAGTACAACTCATGAAGATAGCTAAGGAGGCTCAAAATCTCATTGACACTGTAACAAATAACCAATACTTCTATGGTCATCAGAGGCAATGCCAACTAGCTCAAAGAAAAGGCGTATTGGAGCTTGAAGGAGTGGACATTATTCTAGCTCAAAACAAGGTGATGCACCAACAAATCCAATAACAGATAGAGATGATGGCAAAGAGGATTAACGGCCTCCAAGTTGCAGCAGTGAATACAAGTCAACCATCACCCACATGGGGTCAAAATGAAGAAAACCAAGAGGATCAGCAGCAGGAATAGGTTCAATATCTACATAACCAAGGTTCTGGATCAAATGACTTTCATGGAGACACTTACAACCCTTCTTGGAGGAACCACCCAAACCTGAGATGGGGAGACAACCAGAATCAAAACCAGCAGCCATGGCAAAGAAATTCAAACCAAAACAACTCAAGAAACACAAACCAGCAAAACCATCAGTAAACTAACCAAAACTTATACAGAAAACCATAAAATAACTACCCCAATTCTAACTTCTATCCACCCAATTGTAGAACCTATGCACAATTACTCAAGAGGGGGGTGAATTGAGTATTGCAACAACAATTAATCTTTTTACGAAAGTTAAAGACAATATACAAAAAGTGTTATTGTACTAGTATTTTTCCAAGAGCTTAACTCAATTGCTAAGCATTTATAAGGAGCTTTTACTTTCCAATAGACACCAACTCAAATAAATTGATCAAGCTTTTCACCAATCGGACTTAAGCCACTCCTTAAGTACTTACGAAGCTACTTTTCGATCACAATTTATTTGCACAAAGGTAAAAGACAATAATATTGAAGAGATGAGTTTGGAGAGATGCAAACGCTATTTAGAGTGGTTTGGCACAATCCTTGTCCTACGTCCACTTTCTTTCTCAATCGCAATTGAGAAGTTCCACTATTGCCAAGCTTCAAGGTGCTCGCGCAAAACCTTTTACAATCCGAGTCCTTAGTTTCTAACACCTCACGGTATATGATCACCACTCGTATACTAACCCACTCCACTTAGAGATACCTTCTCTAAGATTTGCCTTGAGTACTTAGTATACCTCTTTGGTATCCTCACCAACTATAGTGTTTATAACTCTTGACTCAACCTTGGAGATCACACTCCAATTTACAACGTGTACAAGAAAACAATTCTCAAAGAATTGTTGAGATGAAATGAGTACTCTCTAGAAGAGTGTATGATTACAAGTTTAGCACTATTGAACCAATTGATATTGCTCTCTCAAATAGTGTATTATAAAAAATGTGTAGAATGAAAGAATATGAACAAGATAATTTTCAAAAATACTCAAGTAGTGAAATAAGGCTTCAATCCATCTATTTATAGATTCCCCAAACCTTAGAAATGTTGGGGAATTAATGGGATGGAGCCTTTATGTCAAAATTAGCCGTTTTTTATGTTTTTGAATTATTTGCATCGATGCATAACACTTTGCATCGATGCAAATGTGTCTTTGACGCTGAAGTTTGAATTTTCAGCTAGGTTGCATCGATGCAAACATCTTTGCATCGATGCAACAAGTCGTTGCATGCTTTGCATCGATGCAAGATGAGTGTGCATCGATGCAAACCTTAAAGAATGGCTTAAAATCACTTCAAAATGCTTAGGATTGATCTCAAACTTGTTGGAGTCAATTCCTATGCTTTTGTACCTTTGAAAAACAAGTTTTTAAACCATTTGGCTAGCATCGAATTGCAAGATGTGCATCAAAACATTTTGTGAGTGTGTGTTGAGAGATTTAGCAATTGGTTCTTAACAAGAAGTTACCTAAGTCCTAAGATACTATACTTGTCTTCAAATGTTGTGGACTTGAGTTTCTTGTTGTTGTTGTGTTGCTTTCAACTCTTCATGCTTGTTCATTCAAGTTGTTTGTTGGTTTGTCTTTTCATGTCGTTTGTTGGTTTGTCATTCATCAAAACCTACGAATACAAACTTCGCATACAAGCAACATGATTTACAATTTCCCCCTTTTTGATAATGACAAACCAATTTTGAGGATATGTAATTATAAATGATTTTGAAAGCAACAATAATGCACTTTGTTTTATAGAAAGCTTTGGAGAAGACTTCAAAAAAAAATTTTGCAGGAGTTCCCCTAAATATGTGCATTTGTTCCTTTAAAGGGCGTTTATCAAAGAAAACGATTTAGATATCAAAGTTTTTGCTTAGCGGAAGTCTTTTTGAAATCATTGTTTCGCAAACTTATTTCTTCTTTTCAAATCCTCAAACTTCTTCTTTTTCAAAGTTCAAAACTTTAAATATCCTCAAACTTTTTCTTTTTCAAAAGTTCAAAACTTTAAATATCCTCAAACTTTTCTTCCCCCTTTTGACATTATCAAAAAGAAGGGAGTTTGAAATGTGTCATAGAAGCATGCATAAAACAATGAATTTTTATAAGTTCAATTTCTTTATTAATCTCAAGGATGAGATATTCCCCCTGTCAAAAAGAATTTGATTTCCTCTTTTTATATATAATAAGCATGTATAATTCCCCCTAAAGAAGTGGAATATATCAAGGCATGCATATTAACTTAAAATAGGGGTACCAAGCCTATTTTAAGACATTGTAAATAAGCATTGTAAATCATGTTGCTTGTATGCGAAGTTTGTATTCGTAGGTTTTGATGAATGACAAACCAACAAACGACATGAAAAGACAAACCAACAAACAACTTGAATGAACAAGCATGAAGAGTTGAAAGCAACACAACAACAACAAGAAACTCAAGTCCACAACATTTGAAGACAAGTATAGTATCTTAGGACTTAGGTAACTTCTTGTTAAGGACCAATTGCTAAATCTCTCAACACACACTCACAAAATGTTTTGATGCACATCTTGCAATTCGATGCTAGCCAAATGGTTTAAAAACTTGTTTTTCAAACGTACAAAAGCATAGGAATTGACTCTAACAAGTTTGAGATCAATCCTAAGCATTTTGAAGTGATTTTAAGCCATTCTTTAAGGTTTGCATCGATGCACACTCATCTTGCATCGATGCAAAGCATGCAACGACTTGTTGCATCGATGCAAAGATGTTTGCATCGATGCAACCTAGCTGAAAATTCAAACTTCAGCGTCAAAGACACATTTGCATCGATGCAAAGTGTTATGCATCGATGCAAATAATTCAAAAACATAAAAAACGGCTAGTTTTGACATAAAGGCTTCATCCCATCAATTCCCCAACATTTCTAAGGTTTGGGGAATCTATAAATAGATGGATTGAAGCCTTATTTCACCAATTTTGAGTATTTGAAAACTATCTTGTCATATTCTTTCATTCTACACTTTTTTAAAGTGATATAATACACAATTTGTGAGAGCAATATCAATTGGTTCAATAGTGCTAAACTTGTAATCATACACTCTTCTAGAGAGTACTCATTTCATCACAACAATTCTTTGAGAATTGTTTTCTTGTACACCTTGTAAATTGGAGTGTGATCTCCAAGGTTGAGTCAAGAGTTATAAACACTATAGTCGGTGAGGATACCAAAGAGGTATACTAAGTACTCAAGGCAAATCTTAGAGAAGGTATCTCTAAGTGGAGTGGGTTAGTATATGAGTGGTGATCATATACCGTGAGGTGTTAGAAACTAAGGACTCGGATTGTAAAAGGTTTTGCGCGAGCACCTTGAAGCTTGGCAATAGTGGAACTTCTCAATTGCGATTGAGAAAGAAAGTGGACGTAGGACAAGGATTGTGCCGAACCACTCTAAATAGCGTTTGCATCTCTCCAAACTCATCTCTTCAATATTATTGTCTTTTACCTTTGTGCAAATAAATTGTGATCGAAAAGTAGCTTCGTAAGTACTTAAGGAGTGGCTTAAGTCCGATTGGTGAAAAGCTTGATCAATTTATTTGAGTTGGTGTCTATTGGAAAGTAAAATCTCCTTATAAATGCTTAGCAATTGAGTTAAGCTCTTGGAAAAATACTAGTACAATAACACTTTTTGTATATTGTCTTTAACTTTCGTAAAAAGATTAATTGTTGTTGCAATACTCAATTCACCCCCCTCTTGAGTAATTGTGCATAGGTTCTACAAGTGGTATCAGAGCTTAACCCTTTGAAAGACTTAACCGTTTAAGGGAAAAGATCATGGCAAGCACAGGCTTTAACAACAACAACACTAGCGAAGGTAACTCAACCGCTAGACCTCCTCTTTTTAGCGGAACAAATTACTCTTATTGGAAAAATAAGATGAGAATTTGGATCCGTTCTCAAGATGTGAGAATTTGGAAAGTGATTGAGAATGGAAATCACATTCCAACAAAGACAACAAGTGCTAAAGAAGGAGAAGTCTCCGTCTCAAAGCAAGTACCGAAAGGAGAAGTTGAATATAGTGACGATGATTGGAAGAAAGTGGCAATGAATGATAAAGCCATCAACTTCATTCATTGTGCACTTAACGAGCATGATTATATGAAGATCTCTACATGTGAAACCGCTAAAGAGATTTGGGATAAACTCCAAATCACTTACGAAGGAACCGACCACGTTAAAGAATCAAAGGTATTTATGTTGGTTCATGAATGGGAAAATTTTAAAATGAAAGATGAAGAGAGCATTGAAGAAGCTCTTGAAAGACTCTCCAAGATCTTCAACAATCTAAGCATGCTTGGCACAAAATACAATGATAAACAAATTGTGACCAAGGTGCTTACAAGCCTTACACCAAAATGGAACTCCAAAGTGAACGCCATTGTGGAAGGAAGGCTCTATGATCAACTTACATTTGATCAACTACGAGGTAATCTTCTCACCTATGAAATGACTATGCTAAATAGACAAAAAGGTGAAGAAAGCAAGAAGAAAAGTCTCGCCCTTAAAACAACATCACTGTAAGAAGAGAGTGATGATAATGAAGAAGAAGGAGATGAAGAATTTGCACTCTTATTAAAAAGATTCAATAAGTTTGCAATGAAGAAAAACTTCAAGAGCAAAACAAAGGTACCAAAATGCTATGAGTGTGGAGAAGTTGGACACATCAAACCCAATTGTCCAAAACTTCAAAAGGAGGACAAAAACAAGAAATTTAAGAAGAAGGAGAAAGCATACATATCATGGGAGAACGAGGATGAATCCGACTCCGATAACGACGAGGTTGCAAATCTTTGCTTAATGGCAAGCGAGGAAAAGGTTAGTGATGACAACTTCACTTCTTTTAATTTACAAGATGAATATGATGCCTTACTTGAGGTGTACACAAAACTTACCTAAGATTATTCTCTCCTAAAGAAAAAGAATATGGAACTTTTAAAACAAAATGAGATGTTGAAAAACAAGAATATCAATCTTGGAAAGGATAAGTGTAGCACAAGTAGTGATCCATACAAATCTTGTAAAATGCATGAAAATGAAATTACAAATCTTAAGAACACTTTAGCTAAGTTCAATGAATCTTCAAAGAACTTAGATAAAATGTTGAAAAACCAAAAGCATGTTCATAATAAGGAAGGTTTAGGTTTTGAAAAAGGAAAATTTAAAAATGCTAAAACTCCTATTAGGCAACCGCAAGCCCAAAAGGCAAGCATGACTAAAAGGAATGAAGCCTTTAAAGATCCTCCTCAACATGCTTCATTTAGAAATTATAATCACAATGCATATAGATCAAAAGATGTTGCATTGAGGAAACAACCTAGGCAACCATTTAGAAACATGCATAGGATGCATAATCCAAATGTCATATGTCATTATTGTAATAAAGTAGGTCATATAGCACCCGTATGCTTTACTAGAATTAAACATATAAACTTTCGTAGTCAAGATACGAGATGGGCACCTTATGGGCATTATGCTCATACTAACCATCAAGGACCCAAATTCACTTGGGTACCTAAATCCCAATTTTAATTATTTTGTAGGTACGTGTTGGAGCTAAGGATACAAATTGGTATGTTGATAGTGGATGCTCCAAACACATGACCGGTGATGAATCAAAGTTCACCGCAATAGAGCCTACAAACAGAGGAAACGTGATCTATGGAGACAACAACACCGGCAAAGTAATCGGCGTTGGAAAAGTTGGTAAAAATCCTTCTACCTCCATAGATAATGTTATACTTGTCAAAGGTCTTAAACATAATCTCATTAGTGTTAGCCAACTTTGTGACAAAGGAAACTTAGTCACCTTTGATTCAAAATATTGTTTGATAAAAAGGCAAGACACTAATGAAATTGTGCTAATTGGGCACCGTGTTGACAATGTATACATGATTAATCTAAATGAAGTTTCCTCAAATGATGTGAAATGCCTTGTTAGTAAAAATGATGAAACTTGGTTATGGCATCGTAGAGTAGCTCATGCTAACATGGACCATCTTAACAAGTTGGTCTCTAAAGAGTTAGTAATTGGCTTACCAAAGCTACGTTTTGAAAAAGACGTCCTTTGCGACGCATGTCAAAAGGGAAAACAAGTAAAGGCCTCTTTTAAATCCAAAAACATTGTTTCAACAACAAGGCCATTACAACTTTTGCACATGGATTTATTTGGTCCTTCTAGGACTATGAGCTTTGGTGGCAATTACTATGCTTTAGTTATTGTTGATGATTACTCTCGATTTACATGGACCTTGTTCCTAGCAAAAAAGAGTGATGCATTTCGAGCATTCAAAAGATTAGCCAAAGTTATTCAAAATGAAAAGAATTTGCATATATCATCTATTAGAAGTGATCATGGTGGAGAATTTGAAAACAATCTTTTTGAAACTTTTTGTGAAGAAAATGGCATTGAGCATAATTTTTCCTCTCCTAGAACACCACAACAAAATGGTGTGGTTGAAAGGAAAAATCGTCATTTAGAAGAAATGGCGAGAACTATGCTCAATGAGGCTAATATTCCTAAGTACTTTTGGGCGGATGCGGTTAGTACCGCGTGTTATGTTATGAATAGGATTATCATTCGACCTATTCTTAAGAAAACACCGTATGAATTGTACAAAGGAAGAAAGCCAAATATTTCCCACCTTCACGTCTTTGGTTGTAAATGCTTTATTCTAAATAATGGAAAAGATAACTTAGGCAAATTTGATGCTAAGGCTGATGAAGGAATCTTCTTAGGCTACTCTTTAACTAGCAAAGCTTTTAGAGTATATAATAAACGCATCATGACTATGGAAGAAAGTATTCATGTCGCTTTTGATGAAACTAACCGTTGTTGTGCTAGAAAAGATTTTGATGAAAATGTAGAAAACTTTGATTCACTAAATTTGAATGGTGAAGACAAAGAAAAAGATTTAAATGAAGCCTCTACAAGCTCAACAAAGGATAGCGTTCAAGTTGAAGAAATTGAACCATCACAAGTACAAATAAATGCACTTCCAAAGGATTGGCGTACTTCAAAGGATCATCCTCTAGACAACGTCATTGGTGATGTTTCGAAAGGGGTAACAACTCGATCCACTTTTAGAAATTTATTTGCATATAGTGCTTTTGTTTCTCAAATTGAACCATTTACCATTGAGTCCGCAATTAATGATGAACATTGGGCTATGGCAATGCAAGAGGAGCTTAACCAATTCAAACGAAATGACATTTGGGAATTGGTGCCTAAACCAAGTAATCAAACAATTGTAGGAACAAAATGGGTTTTTAGAAATAAACTCGATGAAAATGGTACAATTGTTAGAAACAAAGCTAGATTAGTAGCTAAAGGTTATAATCAAGAGGAAGGCATTGATTATGACGAAACTTATGCTCCCGTAGCTAGATTAGAAGCAATTAGGATGCTACTTGCTTTTGCATCCTCTTATAACCTCAAACTTTATCAAATGGATGTTAAGAGTGCCTTTCTTAATGGTTTCATTAAAGAAGAAGTATATGTTGAACAACCTCCCGGTTTTGAGGATTATGAAAATCCTAATCATGTTTTTAAACTCAAGAAAGCTCTTTATGGTCTTAAACAAGATCCAAGAGCTTGGTATGAACGTTTGAGCAAGTTTTTAATAGAAAAGGGTTTTAGAAGAGGGAAGGTTGATACAACTTTATTTATCTTGATTGAAAACAAAAATATCCTTTTGGTACAAGTTTATGTCGATGACATAATATTTGGTTCAACTAACGAATCACTTTGCAAGTTTTTCTCAAACCTCATGCAAAGTGAATTTGAAATGTCCATGATGGGCGAACTCAACTTCTTCCTTGGTCTGCAAATCAAACAAGGAAAAGAAGGAACTTTCGTTAGCCAAACCAAATATTGCAAGGAACTGCTCAAAAGATTTGGAATGGACAATGCTAAGGCAATGGACACACCAATGAGCACTACTTGCTACCTTGACAAAGATGAACAAGGTAAAAGCATAGATGTAAAGAAGTATAGAAGCATGATAGGATCATTACTTTATCTAACGGCAAGTAGGCCAGATATCATGTTTAGTGTATGCATGTGTGCGAGATACCAAGCTAATCCTAAGGAATCTCACTTAAGTGCGGTAAAAAGGATTATGAAGTATCTCATAGGAACATTAAATGTTGGATTGTGGTATCCGAAAGGATCCACTTGTGATTTGATTGGTTATTCCGATTCCGATTTTGCCGGTTACAAATTGGATAGGAAAAGCACTAGCGGCACTTGTCACTTGCTAGGAAACTCTCTTGTTTCATGGCATAGTAAGAAACAAGTAAGTGTAGCCTTGTCTACCGCCGAAGCCGAGTATGTAGCCGCCGGTAGTTGTTGCGCCCAAATTTTATGGATGAAACAACAACTTATGGACTATGGACTCATGCTTGATCACATTCCTATCAAATGTGATAATACTAGTGCAATAAATTTAACCAAGAATCCGGTTCAACATTCAAGAACCAAGCTTATTGAGATTAGACATCACTTCATAAGAGACCATGTTCAAAAGGGTGATGTGGTTATTGAATTTGTCGAAACTAGTAAACAACTAGCGGACATCTTCACTAAACCTTTATGTAAAGAAAGTTTTTTTAACATCTGAAATGAACTTGGTATCTTGGATTCTACTCTAATATGATTTGTTTGAATTCATTGTATTTATATTGCTATTTTTTCTCTTACTAATTTAAGCATTGGAGATATCCAATTAGCCATTGTTTTGTAGGTTTATGAGTTGATGAATAAGTGATTAATCTTGAGGTAGATTGAAGAATTTGAAGATTATAAACAATGGAGGATCAACGAATTGAAGTTTATAATGGTTTGAGTGAGTATATACATGATGGAACTCAAAGGATTGAAGAAAGAACCACCAAAGGATGAAAATTTGGTGATTTTGGGCAAAATGATGCATGTTGCATCGATGCAACCAAGCTTTGCATCGATGGAAAGCACACGACGTGCTATGTGCATCGATGCAAAGCCTATTGCATCGATGCAAACTCGACCAAATTGCACAAAAACACGTGAATTTGGCATTTTTGAGCAACAAAACCCCACTTTTTCATCATCTTTTTATTGCCTTATGCTTATTTGATTATATGAATTGTTAAACTAACTCCTAGTAAGCTAAGGATTTCTATTATGGTCTAAATACTTTGATATTTCCTTCATATTTTTGTTTAATGATTACTGCTTGTATGCTTATTTGGTGAATAACTCAAAATAGGCTTGGTACCCCTATTTTAAGTTAATATGCATGCCTTGATATATTTCACTTCTTTAGGGGGAATTATACATGCTTATTATATATAAAAAGAGGAAATCAAATTCTTTTTGACAGGGGGAATATCTCATCCTTGAGATTAATAAAGAAATTGAACTTATAAAAATTCATCGTTTTATGCATGCTTCTATGACACATTTCAAACTCCCTTCTTTTTGATAATGTCAAAAGGGGGAAGAAAAGTTTGAGGATATTTAAAGTTTTGAACTTTTGAAAAAGAAAAAGTTTGAGGATATTTAAAGTTTTGAACTTTTGAAAAAGAAGAAGTTTGAGGATTTGAAAAGAAGAAATAAGTTTGCGAAACAATGATTTCAAAAAGACTTCCGCTAAGCAAAAACTTTGATATCTAAATCGTTTTCTTTAATAAACGCCATTTAAAGGAACAAATGCACATATTTAGGGGGAACTCCTGCAAAAATTTTTTTGAAGTCTTCTCCAAAGCTTTCTATAAAACAAAGTGCATTATTGTTGCTTTCAAAATCATTTATAAATACATATCCTCAAAATTGATTTGTCATTATCAAAAAGGGGGAAATTGTAAATCATGTTGCTTGTATGCGAAGTTTGTATTCGTAGGTTTTGATGAATGACAAACCAACAAACGACATGAAAAGACAAACCAACAAACAACTTGAATGAACAAGCATGAAGAGTTGAAAGCAACACAACAACAACAAGAAAATCAAGTCCACAACATTTGAAGACAAGTATAGTATCTTAGGACTTAGGTAACTTCTTGTTAAGGACCAATTGCTAAATCTCTCAACACACACTCACAAAATGTTTTGATGCACATCTTGCAATTCGATGCTAGCCAAATGGTTTAAAAACTTGTTTTTCAAACGTACAAAAGCATAGGAATTGACTCTAACAAGTTTGAGATCAATCCTAAGCATTTTGAAGTGATTTTAAGCCATTCTTTAAGGTTTGCATCGATGCACACTCATCTTGCATCGATGCAAAGCATGCAACGACTTGTTGCATCGATGCAAAGATGTTTGCATCGATGCAACCTAGCTGAAAATTCAAACTTCAGCGTCAAAGACACATTTGCATCGATGCAAAGTGTTATGCATCGATGCAAATAATTCAAAAACATAAAAAACGGCTAGTTTTGACATAAAGGCTTCATCCCATTAATTCCCCAACGTTTCTAGGGTTTGGGGAATCTATAAATAGATGGATTGAAGCCTTATTTCACCAATTTTGAGTATTTGAAAACTATCTTGTCATATTCTTTCATTCTACACTTTTTTAAAGTGATATAATACACAATTTGTGAGAGCAATATCAATTGGTTCAATAGTTCTAAACTTGTAATCATACACTCTTCTAGAGAGTACTCATTTTATCACAACAATTCTTTGAGAATTGTTTTCTTGTACACCTTGTAAATTGGAGTGTGATCTCCAAGGTTGAGTCAAGAGTTATAAACACTATAGTCGGTGAGGATACCAAAGAGGTATACTAAGTACTCAAGGCAAATCTTAGAGAAGGTATCTCTAAGTGGAGTGGGTTAGTATACGAGTGGTGATCATATACCGTGAGGTGTTAGAAACTAAGGACTCAGATTGTAAAAGGTTTTGCGCGAGCACCTTGAAGCTTGGCAATAGTGGAACTTCTCAATTGCGATTGAGAAAGAAAGTGGACGTAGGACAAGGATTGTGCCGAACCACTCTAAATAGCGTTTGCATCTCTCCAAACTCATCTCTTCAATATTATTGTCTTTTACCTTTGTGCAAATAAATTGTGATCGAAAAGTAGCTTCGTAAGTACTTAATTAAGGGCTTGAGAAGCAAGCAACTTTGAGAATTATGCAGGACATGAGGCAACAATTGAAGACATTATGCATCTTAACTCAAAGAGAACACAACAGAAGGAAGAATCAAAGGGCTGCAACTTCAAAGGTTGTATCTAAACTTGATCCTTGCTGCTGTGAAATGTTTTGAATCTGGAAACCACTGTATGTCTTGCTAAAGTGTTTATCTAGTTGCAAGTGAAATTGTTTGTTAAAAATGCTAAATCTGCATAATGCTTGTTATCCATCACGTAGCTTTAAATTTTTTTTGTTTCCCATATGCTTAAATAAAAGAGATTTGTTTGAATTGAAAAGTGAAATATCCAATGTTGCATAAGTAAGAATGGAAGTTAGTGGTGGTACATGTGTTGGATTAAATGCATAACTCATAAAACAATTGTTGCATAATATCATTCTCATTCAAGTGTGAGTTAGCTTGCTGTTACAAAGACTCTTATCAATAATGAAAAAGCCCTTGGTAACGAAAACAGAAAGAAAAGGAAGAAGAAAAAGCCAAAATGGCAAGAAAAACAAAGAATAAAGGTTGGACACCAATAGCTTGGACCCTAGGACATATGCATGTGGTGTTCTTGTACTAAGATATGCTTGGATGAGTAAATTCTAAGGGGTATTTTAAAACCCGGTCACTTAGATCAACTGATTTGGGATGGCCAATTGAAAGTCCACAATAAAGAGCAACTTAGATACAGAACATTTAGTTATCCAAAGAGATGCTGGGCATCAATGATCCTAGGAAGAATTAGTGAGCAATGTGTCTGTGGTGGAAAGATGTTGAGCAAAAGAAAAGAAAATAAAGCCAAAGGCTAATACTGCAACATTTGACACCAAACCTCCAAAAGAATAATAAGCTTGTTAAGTATGGTGAGCCAAGAAAAGTTAGCAAGGGAGGAATTAAAAAGTAAGTCTTATAACAGCAAGTTTAGCAAGCATTTGAGGAAAGATGTATATTATGTAACAGCAACAATAATTGAGTTATCATTGTCTGCATAAAGACTCCATAAATCAAGTTCTGCTATATGCCTAATAAGGATATGTGTTATTTTCTTATTCATGTCATTTACTCTTAGTTTTGATGCTTGCTTGGGGACAAGCAAGATTTAAGTTTGGTGTTGTGATGACAAGTCATCATATACCCATTTTTTAAGCTAATTTCACTTGTTTTGTTAGTCTTTAGGCACTTTCTTGCTTCTTAAGTAAGTGATTTGGAGTGAAAATGCACAACTTCTTTAAATCAAGCAACCACCATGAAATTAATGTTAATCCATGAGGTTTAAGCTAATTTTAATTGAATTTTATTTGATTTATAAGCCTTATGAATTTAGTGATACTTGGAGTGGTTGTTTTGGTTTATTTTAGGTGAAGAAAAGAATAAAAGAGAAAAGCGTGGCCTAAGAAAGCGTGACCCAAGGAGAAGGAAGCGTGGTTAAAGGATGGAAAAGTGTGCCACATACAATGGGGGAGGCAAGCATTGCCCTCCACAAGGGCACACTGCCCTCTAGGAGGGCAACATAAGGGAACTAAGCAAAGAAGGCAACTCTGCCCTGCCCACTACAAGGGCAGAGCACAAATTTGTGCCTTGGAATCAAGAGGAATAAGATGTTGCCCTGCCCTCCACAAGGGCAGTATTGGGCTCACAAAGGGAAAAAATCAAAGGAAAATGTCTCCAAATGCTTGCCACAAGAGTTGAACACGGGACCATGAGGAAGCAAGGAACTAAGGTCCATTACCGTGCCAAGAAACCAAGGAAAATGATTTAGCGTGTGTTTCTGCCCGGATTCGAACACGGGACTTCATTTTGGAAACACTGCCCTGCCCTCCGCGAGGGCAGGGCAGCATTTTGTTGGTGCACAACTCTGGCGCACCAAGAAGTGAGTCTGGCGCACCAAGGAACGATCCTGGCAGCACCAACGCGCACCACAGCACGATCCTGGCAGCACCAACTTTTTCTGCCCTGCCCTCCGCGAGGGCAGGGCAGCATCCTGTGCACCAAGGCACCATTCTGGCACACCATGGCATGACTCTGGCAGCATCAGCACGCACCGTGGCACATCTCTGGCGCACCAATTTTTCTTGCCCTGCCCTCCGCGAGGGCAGGGCAGTGTTCTGCGCACCAAGACTGCACCAAGCCGCACCAAGCAAGCACCAACATGCACCAAATCCTGCCCTGCCCTCCACAAGGGCAGGGCAGCCCCATGGGAGTTATTAATTTTGGGCCAAAAATTGAATTAAAAATCCAATTCAATTCATTTCTTCACCAAATCAAAAGCCCATCCAAATCCCAAAATCCAAGAATAGAAAGTGTATAAATAGGAGCTAGTTTGATGTAATTAGGACCTTTTGCTTAGCTTTTGAATTTTGCACTTTCTTTTGAGCTTTGAATTTTACTTTTGCACTTTGGAACTTCTCTTGGGGTCTTCACTGAGATTTCAGAGAATTGGGGAGGAGAATTGATCTCTCTTCTTCCTCATTCTTGCTTGGTTCTTTTTAATTTCCTTGTTTTGAGTTTTGGGTGTGAAGAATTGAGGAAATTCTGTCTCAATCTCCATTCAAAGTCTCTTTAATTTCTTTTCTGCATAATTGAATCCATTCACATTCTCTTTACTGTTTCTTCTTCAATTTCTTGTCAATTGCTTTGAGAACTTGGATCTAGGAAGGTAATTGAGATCTAGGCTCTGCTACCTAGTCTCTTGAACCCTGAGATCCCAATTTACTTTTGGTTCTTCTGTGAACCTTGCTGCACTTTAATTTCAATTTCTGTTTGAGTCTTCATTGCTTCCAATTCAATTTCTGCTTTATTAATTGTTGCAATTTACTTTCTCTTCGTTTAGATTCTGCAATCCCAGTCCTCAAATCCCTTTTACATTCAAGCAATTTACATTCCTTGCCATTTAAGTTACTGCAATTTACATTTCTTGCACTTTAAGTTTCAGTCATTTAATTTCTTGTTCTTTAAGATTCAATCTATTTTACTTTCCTGTTCTTTAATTAACTGCAATTTCCCTTCTTCATTTACATTTCAAGCAATTTATCTTCTGTTAAATACAACCCACTCAACCAAGACTTGATTCGCTTGACTAAATCAACCACTAAACTAAAATTGCTCAATCCTTCAATCCCTGTGGGATCGACCTCACTCATGTGAGTTATTATTACTTGATGCGACCCGGTACACTTGCCGGTGAGTTTTGTGTTGGATCGTTTTCCACACATCAAGTTTTTGGCGCCGTTGCCGGGGATTGAAATAGATTGACAATGATTAAGTGAAGTGGAGGTCTAGATTAAGCACATTTTCTTTTCTGTTATTCTAATTTTTACTAACACACTAACTGTTTGAATTTTTGCTTAAACTATCTAAAACTTCATTCTAACTATAGATTGAAGTTTCATTGGTTTTCTGGATCTGTGTGTTTATTGTTGTGTGTTTGTATGTCAGGTACAGGAAGATCTTCCCCTGTCCTCTCTGAAATTGACCAAAGAACTCTTCGAAGAATAAGAAGAGCTGAAAGAGGGAAGAACGTTATTGGAGAGGAAGAATCTGAGGAGGAATTCCAAGAAATGGAAGGAGATCTCAATCAACCAGGAGAAGGAGCTAACAATAACCAACAACAACGAAGAGTCTTGGCTTCATACACATTTGCAAATGTTAGACATTGTGGAAGTAGCATTCTTCCTCCTAATGTCAATGCAAACAATTTTGAACTAAAGCCACAACTCATCACTTTGGTTTAAAACAATTGTTCTTTTGGAGGAGGACCTTTGGAGGATCCAAATCAACATTTATCTACCTTCTTGAGAATCTGTGACACGGTGAAAACCAATGGTGTGCCTCCTGATAGCTACAAGTTGTTGCTCTTTCCATTTTCTCTCAGAGATAAAGCCACTCAATGGCTAGAGACCTTTCCAAAAGAAAGCATCAACACTTGGGATGACTTAGTGAGCAAATTTCTTGCCAAATTTTATCCCCCTCAAAGAATCCTAAGATTGAAGACTGAGGTGCAGACATTCACTCAAATGGAGGCTGAAAACTTATATGAAGCATGGGAAAGATATAAGGCACTATTGAGGAAATGTCCACCAGAGATGTTCACTGAGTGGGATAAGTTGCAGAACTTCTATGAGGGGCTCACTCTTAAAGCTCAAGAAGCACTTGATCATTCAGCTGGAGGCTCTTTGCAACTCATGAAAACTACAGAGGAAGCTCAAAACCTCATTGACATGGTGGCCAATAACCAATATTTCTTTGCTCATCAAAGACAACGCCAACCATCACAAAGAAGAGGAGTAATGGAGTTGGAAGGAGTGGATTCAATTCTAGCTCAGAACAAGATAATGCAGGAGCAGATTCAACAACAGTTTGAACAAATGGCCAAAAGAATTGATGGCTTGCAAGTTGCATCAGTGAGTGCCACCAGCCAACCACCAACTACTTGGGTGCAAAGTGAAGAAACTAAAGAGGAGCAACAGCAAGAGCAAGTCCAATACATGCACAACCAAAATCCTGGAACTAATGAAGTCTATGGTGATACTTATAATCCATCTTGGAAGAACCATCCCAACCTCAGATGGGGAGACAACCATAATCAAAACCAACAACCATGGCAAAGAAACACAAGTCAGAATAATTGGAAAAGCACAAACCACAACCCCCAGCCAAACACTAACCAAAATACATACAGAAAACCACAAAATAACTACCCCAACTCTAACCATTATCCACCCAATAACCACCCAACAAATCAAACCACTTATCATCATCCATCAACAACCCAAAATCAACCAATTTCACATGAATCCCAGAGGATCACCAATCTAGAGTTGCTCATGGAGAAAATGATGAAGAACCAAGAATTGACAACAAAGAACCAAGAAGCTTCCATGAAGAACTTAGAAAGGCAAATTGGGCAAATCTCAAAACAAATTTCTGTTGAAAAACCATCAAGCTCACTGACACTATTCCCAACCCAAAGGAAGAATGCAAGGTCGTGCAACTAAGAAGTGGAAAAGTGTTATTGGATGGTAACCAAGGAGCAACCAAGAACAATGACAATGAGCCAACGAAGAATGATGAAGCCACCAACAAGGACATGGTAAGCAAGAATGTCCCAGAAAAACTCACAGAGGAAGACAACAAACCACAGAATTTGAAGAAAGGGAAGCAAATCATGGAAGAACCAATTCCAAGACAACATCAAGTGGAGAAGAGCTCAACACCACCACTGCCTTATCCACAGAGATTTCAAAAAGAGACAAAGGATCAGCATTTCCACAAATTTCTTGAGACTTTCAAGAAGCTGGAAATTAACATACCTTTAGCTGAGGCTATGGAGCAAATGCCTCTGTATGCCAAGTTCTTGAAAGAGCTCATCAACAAGAAAAGAAGTTGGAATGAAAAGGAAATTGTAATGCTTAGTGAAGAATGCAGTGCACTCATTAAAAAGGGACTCCCTCCCAAGCTTTAAGATCCTGGAGGTTTCTTCCTACCATGCACTATTGGATATCTATTCATCAACAAGGGAATGTGTGATTTAGGAGCAAGCATAAATCTAATCCCATCTTCTTTAGTGAAAAAGCTTGGCATAGAGGGGGTGAAGCCAATACAGATGTCCTTGGAGTTGGCGGACCAATCAGTGGTATATCCTAAAGGGCTGATTGAGAACCTTTTAGTTAAGGTTGACAAGTTCATCTATCCTGCAGATTTTGTGGTCCTGGATTCTTCAGAAAATGGAAATGACTCCATAACTTGGTCGACCATTTTTGGCCACTGCTAGAGCCATTGTGGATATAGAGCAGGGAGAGTTAACCCTCAGGATGCATGAGGAGAGCATCACTCTGAAAGTCTTTCCAGAATTACACAGGAATGAAGAAATAAGCAAAACAAGTGGTGACTCCCTTCCAAAGCAAGCAACCAACAAGGCAGTAGAACAGAAAAATAAGCTTATACAAGGAGAAAAAGGAATTCAAAAGGAAGCAGGGGTGATAAACAAGAAGGAAGGTATCACAACCCAAGTCACTGACAAGAAAGAAAGATCAACAAGAAAGAAAAAGATGAAGAGCAAGAACAAGGCTCACAAAGGGTGGAAGAACAAGAAAATCCCAACTGAAGGATTTTCTAAAGGTGATAAGGTGCAACTAGTATATCAACAGCTGGGAACAGAAGATTATTACACTGTCAACCAAGTACTTTCTCTTGAGCATATGGAAATTGAGCATCAAGGCACACAGAGAAAGCTGACAGTGAGAGGTGACAAGTTGAGACATCACCAACATCAACCACCCTAAAGGGAGTTCAATGTCAAGCTAGTGACAATAAAAGAGCGCTTGTTGGGAGGCAACCCAACCTGAGGTAGTTTTCTTTCATAGTTTTTTTCAATAAAAATGTTGAATAATTGGTATGGATTGCAAGGAACTAAGTTTGGTGTTGCACACCAAAACAATTTAAGGGAGAATGAAAGATTCTAAGTTTGGTGTTCCACCAAAAATATCATTTAAAAACACATTCTCACCTCTTGCATGATGCTAGCTCCAAGCAATCAAACACATTATTCAACTGTTTAATTGCTTTCTAGTTTTACTTTCATTAACCTTTAGCAAGGACACAGGGTTTCAAATATGGGTAACTTGTTGCATCTGAGACAGTGGCAAACAATTAAGTTTGGTGTTCACACACCAAAACAATTCCAAGAGCCACACTCCATTTATGCATACTAACCATATAATTAAGGGCTTGAGAAGCAAGCAACTTTGAGAATTATGCAGGACATGAGGCAACAATTGAAGACATTATGCATCTTAACTCAAAGAGAACACAACAGAAGGAAGAATCAAAGGGCTGCAACTTCAAAGGTTGTATCTAAACTTGATCCTTGCTGCTGTGAAATGTTTTGAATCTGGAAACCACTGTATGTCTTGCTAAAGTGTTTATCTAGTTGCAAGTGAAATTGTTTGTTAAAAATGCTAAATCTGCATAATGCTTGTTATCCATCACTTAGCTTTAAATTTTTTTTGTTTCCCATATGCTTAAATAAAAGAGATTTGTTTGAATTGAAAAGTGAAATATCCAATGTTGCATAAGTAAGAATGGAAGTTAATGGTGGTACATGTGTTGGATTAAATGCATAACTCATAAAACAATTGTTGCATAATATCATTCTCATTCAAGTGTGAGTTAGCTTGCTGTTACAAAGACTCTTATCAATAATGAAAAAGCCCTTGGTAACGAAAACAGAAAGAAAAGGAAGAAGAAAAAGCCAAAATGGCAAGAAAAACAAAGAATAAAGGTTGGACACCAATAGCTTGGACCCTAGGACATATGCCTGTGGTGTTCTTGTACTAAGATATGCTTGGATGAGTAAATTCTAAGGGGTATTTTAAAACCCGGTCACTTAGATCAACTGATTTGGGATGGCCAATTGAAAGTCCACAATAAAGAGCAACTTAGATACAGAACATTTAGTTATCCAAAGAGATGCTGGGCATCAATGATCCTAGGAAGAATTAGTGAGCAATGTGTCTGTGGTGGAAAGATGTTGAGCAAAAGAAAAGAAAATAAAGCCAAAGGCTAATACTGCAACATTTGACACCAAACCTCCAAAAGAATAATAAGCTTGTTAAGTATTGTGAGCCAAGAAAAGTTAGCAAGGGAGGAATTAAAAAGTAAGTCTTATAACAGCAAGTTTAGCAAGCATTTGAGGAAAGATGTATATTATGTAACAGCAACAATAATTGAGTTATCATTGTCTGCATAAAGACTCCATAAATCAAGTTCTGCTATATGCCTAATAAGGATATGTGTTATTTTCTTATTCATGTCATTTACTCTTAGTTTTGATGCTTGCTTGGGGACAAGCAAGATTTAAGTTTGGTGTTGTGATGACAAGTCATCATATACCCATTTTTCAAGCTAATTTCACTTGTTTTGTTAGTCTTTAGGCACTTTCTTGCTTCTTAAGTAAGTGATTTGGAGTGAAAATGCACAACTTCTTTAAATCAAGCAACCACCATGAAATTAATGTTAATCCATGAGGTTTAAGCTAATTTTAATTGAATTTTAATTGATTTATAAGCCTTATGAATTTAGTGATACTTGGAGTGGTTGTTTTGGTTTATTTTAGGTGAAGAAAAGAATAAAAGAGAAAAGCGTGGCCTAAGAAAGCGTGACCCAAGGAGAAGGAAGCGTGGTTAAAGGAAGGAAAAGTGTGCCACATACAATGGGGGAGGCAAGCATTGCCCTCCACAAGGGCACACTGCCCTCTAGGAGGGCAACATAAGGGAACTAAGCAAAGAAGGCAACTCTGCCCTGCCCACTACAAGGGCAGAGCACAAATTTGTGCCTTGGAATCAAGAGGAATAAGATGTTGCCCTGCCCTCCACAAGGGCAGTATCGGGCTCACAAAGGGAAAAAATCAAAGGAAAATGTCTCCAAATGCTTGCCACAAGAGTTGAACACGGGACCATGAGGAAGCAAGGAACTAAGGTCCATTACCGTGCCAAGAAACCAAGGAAAATGATTTAGCGTGTGTTTCTGCCCGGATTCGAACACGGGACTTCATTTTGGAAACACTGCCCTGCCCTCCGCGAGGGCAGGGCAGCATTTTGTTGGTGCACAACTCTGGCGCACCAAGAAGTGAGTCTGGCGCACCAAGGAACGATCCTGGCAGCACCAACGCGCACCACAGCACGATCCTGGCAGCACCAACTTTTTCTGCCCTACCCTCCGTGAGGGCAGGGCAGCATCCTGTGCACCAAGGCACCATTCTGGCGCACCATGGCATGACTCTGGCAGCATCAGCACGCACCGTGGCACATCTTTGGCGCACCAATTTTTTGCTGCCCTGCCCTCTGCGAGGGCAGGGCAGCGTTCTGCGCACCAAGACTGCACCAAGCCGCACCAAGCCGCACCAAGCAAGCACCAACACGCACCAAATCCTGCCCTGCCCTCCACAAGGGCAGGGCAGCCCCCTGGGAGTTATTAATTTTGGGCCAAAAATTGAATTAAAAATCCAATTCAATTCATTTCTTCACCAAATCAAAAGGCCATCCAAATCCCAAAATCCAAGAATAGAAAGTGTATAAATAGGAGCTAGTTTGATGTAATTAGGACCTTTTGCTTAGCTTTTGAATTTTGCACTTTCTTTTGAGGTTTGAATTTTACTTTTGCACTTTGGAACTTCTCTTGGTGTCTTCACTGAGATTTCAGAGAATTGGGGAGGAGAATTGATCTCTCTTCTTCCTCATTCTTGCTTGGTTCTTTTTAATTTCCTTGTTTTGAGTTTTGGGTGTGAAGAATTGAGGAAATTCTGTCTCAATCTCCATTCAAAGTCTCTTTAATTTCTTTTCTGCATAATTGAATCCATTCACATTCTCTTTACTGTTTCTTCTTCAATTTCTTGTCAATTGCTTTGAGAACTTGGATCTAGGAAGGTAATTGAGATCTAGGCTCTGCTACCTAGTCTCTTGAACCCTGAGATCCCAATTTACTTTTGGTTCTTCTGTGAACCTTGCTGCACTTTAATTTCAATTTCTGTTTGAGTCTTCATTGCTTCCAATTCAATTTCTGCTTTATTAATATTTGCAATTTACTTTCTCTTCGTTTAGATTCTGCAATCCCAGTCCTCAAATCCCTTTTACATTCAAGCAATTTACATTCCTTGCCATTTAAGTTACTGCAATTTACATTTCTTGCACTTTAAGTTTCAGTCATTTAATTTCTTGTTCTTTAAGATTCAGTCTATTTTACTTTCCTGTTCTTTAATTAACTGCAATTTCCCTTCTCCATTTACATTTCAAGCAATTTATCTTCTGTTAAATACAACCCACTCAACCAAGACTTGATTCGCTTGACTAAATCAACCACTAAACTAAAATTGCTCAATCCTTCAATCCCTGTGGGATCGACCTCACTCATGTGAGTTATTATTACTTGATGCGACCCGGTACACTTGCCGTTGAGTTTTGTGTTGGATCGTTTTCCACACATCAAGGTTCAACTCCAAAGAAGACTTAACCCAACCATGAAGGAGGTGGTTCAAAAAGAAGTGATGAAGCTATGGAATGCTGGGATAATCTTTCCAATCTCTGATAGCTCATGGGTGAGTCTGGTTCAAGTTGTACCAAAGAAGGGAGGAATGACAGTCATCTCCAATGAGAAGAATGAGTTAATCCCCACAAGGACAGTGACTGGATGAAGGATGTGCATATATTATAGAAGACTGAATAATGCTACAAGGAAATATCACTTCCCTCTCCCTTTCATTGATTAGATGTTGGAAAGATTGGCAGGCCATGCTTATTATTGCTTCCTAGATGGATATTCCGGGTATAATCAGATAGTGGTGGATCCCAAAGACCAAGAAAAGACCTCATTCACATGTCTATTTGGAGTTTTCGCCTACAAAAGGATGCCATTTGGGCTATGCAATGCCCCAGCCACCTTTCAAAGGTGTATGCTTTCCATTTTCTCTGGCATGGTGGAAAACTTTTTCTGTGTTTTAACTAGGAGATTCCTATATGTCTCGCTGAAGTGTTCAATTAGGTGTAAATGGAGATGTTTGCTAAGAATGCTAGCCTGCACTGTGCTTGCTGTCAATCATTTGTTTAAATTCTGTTTTGTTCCCTTCTGCATAAATAAAAGAAAAATGTTTGATATAGATAAGTAATTGTCCAATGTTGTAGGAATTAGAATGAAATTCAATGGTTGTACTTGTTTGATTTAATGATTAGCTCAATAATAAAAGCTACATACTAAAATGTTCCTTGAAGTGTGAATTAGGTTGCTACTATAAAGCCTTTTATCAATGAATATCCCTTGAGAATAAAGCAAAGTAAGAAGGAAAAGAAAGAGAAAAGCCAAGAATTGGCAAAGAAACAAACAATAAGGATAGACACCAATAGCTTGGACCTTAGGACATATGCTTGTGGTGTTTTTGTACTAGGATATGCTTGGACAATTAGGTTCTGAGGAGTATTTTAAAACTTGGCCACTTAGATTAACTAATATGGGTTTGCCAACCAAAAGTCCATTATCAAGAGCAACCTAGTTACAAAGCATTTAGTAATCCAAAGAGATGCTGGGCATCAATGTTCCTAGGAAGAAATTGTGAGCTATGTGTCTGTGGTGAAGTAATGTTGAGCAAAATTGAGCCAAAAGGGTTGCTGCAACACTTAACACCAAGCTTTCATTAAGAAATAAGCTTTCTAAGCAAAAGAAAGAAAGAAAAAGCTAACAGGGATCAATCAAGAAGCAAGGCATTATAGCAGCAACTCTAGTGAACCTTTAAGGAAAAATTTCTTATCTATCAGCAAAGAATAAGTGAGCTACATTTGTCTGCATAAAAGCCCATGAACCAAGTTCAATTATCTGCTAAATAAGGACATGTATACTTCTCTATTTCATTTCATTCCTTTTTATGTTTAGTTCTTTCTTGGGGACAAGTAAGATTTAAGTTTGGTGTTGTGATGACAAGTCATCTTATGCTAGCTTTTTAAGCATTTTCACTTGTTTGATTAGGTTTTATGCACTTTCTTGCATAATAAGTAAGTGATTTGAAGTGGATTTGCATGGTTATGTCAATTCAATCAACCATCATTCATTTGACACAAAATCATAGGATTCATGCTAGAATGAGTTGATTTTATAAGTAATGCAGAGATCTTGAGAATTTGGTGATGCTTTGATTGGTTGTTTTGATTACTTGTAGGTGAAGAAATGGTAGAAAAAAGAATTTTTGGCACACTTTTGAAGTTATAGCACGCTTTGGACATTATCCCATGCTTTAAAAAGCGTGGCCCAAGACATTAAAGTGTTGCACTCAACCAAGGAGCAAGGGCCAGCACTCACAGACCCGACGGAGCGCCCAATGAAGCACCAAGAAAGCAAGGTTGTAGCGCTCTCTATTTGAGCGCAGCGTTCAAAGAGTGAATGCTAGTTAGGAGCGCCAAAGCTCCCACCAAGAGATAAAGCAAGGGCGCTACGTTTAATGCTTCAACTAAGCGCTACAAGGCAAAGCGCTCTAGCAAGGCAGCGCTCAATTGAAGAGAGCGCTACGTTTAATCAATGAATGTTTCGTGGCCCATTTGAAGAAAAATAAGGCGCGACAATCCCAAAATGAAGCAGCCAAGGTTTGAGAGGGAACCATGCACACAAAGGAGCACTACGCTACACCAAGCAAGGAAACTCCCAAAATGAAATGGCCAAGACTCGAAGAGGGAGACAAAGGAAGCAAGGGGCGCTACATTGCATTTTCCAACCGAGCGCTGAGGAAATTGGCACAAAGAGGGAACCAAAGCAAAGCTAGTGAGCGCTCAGTTCACTAACCAAACTGAGCACTCCACTGGAGCTAGGACCCATGAATCATTTTCAACTCAAACACCATCTTGGATCCACTTCTTCACCAATTTGAAAAGCCCACTCCAAATTCTGAAAACCAAAAATAGAAAGTGTATAAATAGGAGTTTATTTGATTTGAAGAATACCTTCTTTTACTTTCTCTTTTAGCTGAACACTGAGCTCATTTTTTACTTTTCACTTTTGAATTTTCATTTGGGAATTGGGAATTGGATTGAGTTTTCTTTCTTTTTCATTTTACTTTCTTCTGCAACTTCTGTTATCTGTTCTTGGAAATTGAAATGAGATTGAAGAGCTCCATTGATTTTAAATCTGAGAATTATCTTTCATCTCTCTTCTCAATTGTTCTAAGAATTGGATCTGAGTTTCATTTACTGTTTTCCTTTTCATTTCTTCTGAAATTACTTTTATGTTTGATCAAGAGAGCAATTGAGATCTAGATTTGCTTTCCAATCTCATTTCTCTTCTTCGATCTTCAAATTGTCTTTAAGAATTTCATAATTGAGTCAAGTTTTCTTGCTGTATGTTTCTTCAAGCAATTTTTTTCTATTTTACTACTGAGTTGAATCCCTTCATCTAATAGCTTTTTGATTTACTTCAATTTGCAATCTCTTGTTAAATTCTGAATCCCAATACCCAATTCATTTTAATCTTCAAGCAATTTACATTTCTTAGCAATTTAGATTCAGTAATTTACATTTCTTGCACTTTAAGTTTCTGCAATTTACATTTCATGCAATTTAAGTTTCAGTCATTTATATTACTTGCACTTTAAGTCTCAGCTCAATTTACATTTTCTACACTTTAGACTCTGTCAATTTCCCCTTTCCCTTATATTTTCATGCAATTTAACTTCTGTTGATCACAATTCACTTAAATCATCAACTATTTGCTTAACTACACTCATCACATAACTAAAAATTTCTCAATCTATCAATCCCTATGGGACCGACCTCTCTCTTGTGAGTAATTACTACTTGATGCGACCCAATACACTTGCCGGTGAGTTTTGTGTGGAATCGTTTTTCCCTAATCAAGGCACGACTTTGATGAGCTGAGGCGCCAGAGAGGATTTTCGGGAGGGAGCCGCAGCCACTAGGATTGAGGTGGTTGAGTTTTTTTTATCTTCTACTTTTTTTTATTTTCTGTTTTTCATTATTTTATCTGTTTCTTGTTATTTATTTGAAAGTCTTTTGCATGATCATTAGCAGTATTTTATTACTTTCTAGTTTTGTTATTTATTTTGCTATTTTATATTTCTTTTGAAAATTGTCTCATGTATTGCTTACTGAGTTTGAAAAATCAAAAAAAAAAAGAAAGGAAGTAGTAAAATGCATGAGACTTGAATTATATATTATGAGTTGTTCTGATTACTTTGATATGGTGGCATTATCTTTGATGCAGAATGTATGAAATGAACAGTGCATATTTGATCTTGAAGTTATGAATGTTGATTTCTGAGGTACAGGAACTTTGAGAAGTATTATGGATCCTCCAAAAGTAAGTAAGAAATTGGTCCTTGAAGCAAAATAAATAGCAAAAAGTAAAATAAAAAACAAGGTCCAAGACTATGAGCATCAATGGTTCGGAAGGTCAAAAATGATTAAAAGTTCAAAGAGTTGTTTTCCAAACCATATGCTTGTGGTATGAATGTGTCAAGTAACCCTTGAGATAGAGCACTAAGAGTCGAGACTAAATGCAATTACAGAGTATGCCAAAAGCTCTTAGCACCACTGACTAGGAGAAAGAAAAAGAAATATTAAACTTCAAAAAAGCTCCCCAGTCAAGTGCTTGTGGTATTTTTATGTCGAGCAAAGCTTGAGACAAAACATTTAGAGTCATAACTAGGCTCAATGTGCAAAGCACCAAAGAAAGGAAAAGAAAAATCTGTGTTCAAGGATTAACTAAAACTTCAAAAAAAAAAGAGAGTCCATAATATCATCCGGGTTCTAGTTCCGAAGGATATCAATATTTCTGAGCTTTAACGGATAATGAGATGCCAAACCTATACAGAATTAGAGTACCATAAACTCCACTCAGTAATTAGACAAGACCTTAAATGAACACTTAAGTCTTAGGCATTTTTCTCTTCTCAGTCCTATATTGTTTTTAGTTGCTTGAGGACAAGCAACAGTTCAAGTTTTGTGTTGGGATGAGTGAGCATTATATATCCATTTTCTGCTTATTTTAAGTTAGAATTTAATAAGTTTAAGTACATTTTAGTGTTAAAATCCTCCTTGGATGCTACTTTAAGTTGTTTTTGTGTTTTAATTATTTTAGGTGAAATTCGGATGCTAAATGCCCAGCTGGCAAAAGGGAGATTCTGCCCCTTTGGGTGCTAAACACCAGCTTGACGTTTAGCGCCAGGCAATCTGAAGCAAATATTCACTCTTGGAGCGTCTTTAGTGGATTTAGTTTTTAATTATTATTTTATCTTTTATTTTTGTACTTTTTTATTTCAAACAAAATCTCTTAGTTTTACGATTTATTAATTTATTTTAGTTTCAAATCAAATAAGGTTACATATAAAAGGGAAAACATTCACCCTTTGGGGGGATCTACTCACTTCCACACGTTTCACTTTTCGAAACCCTTGTTTTCTCTGTGAGTCATGAGCCACTAAACCTCCGTGGTTAAGGTTAAGAGCTCTATTTATTTCTATGGATTAGGATTAATGGTTTTCTATTTTAATTAATGTATTGATTCAGTTTTAAGGAATGCTTTCATTCTTTATCTTATGAATCTGGGTAGAAAAAAAGTATAACCCTTATTCTATATGAGTTCTTGTGATTCTCGATAGAGTTATCTCACTTGAACAATAGCATGAAAGAAAATTCCTCCTAAATTGCTAACTACTTGAACTAATCGGGATACGTGACATATAATCCTCTTAACTTTGGGTAATTAGTGTTTCTGTAGCCATAAACTAGAATTGAACTTAACCCTCTAGTCTACATTAAGTGACAAAGATATGGACAGTTGATTTGGGTTAGAGGAGACTAAATCACTAAGACATTGGGTTTAGTCAATTATAGTTTGCCATGAAATGAATCTTGCATAATTAAAATAGTTGGTAAGAAAACTTAATCCGGTTGAATAAACCACTCTGAAACCTTAACTGCTTGCTCTTATATATTTCACACCACTTTTATTATCTGCTTTCTAATTCTCTGAATTTACTGTTTAATGTGTTTTAAAACCCTCAAAAAAAAACTTTCTGCTTGCCTGACTGAGTGAGCCATTTGATCATTGTTGCTTAGTCCATCAATCCTCGTGGGATCGACCTTCACTCACCTAAGGTATTACTCGGTACGACCCAGTGCACTTGCCGGTTAGTTTATAGATATAGAAAATCCACACTAGAGGGTATGGCAATGGGGATGAGAGTGAGTTTATTTGGCGATGGATGGCACGAGAGAAGGAATTCGAGTGAGTGAAAGGCATCAATGATGAAAAGGAAACAAAAAATTCACTAAGTGTCGTATGTTTATTTGGCATTGTTACATTATGAAACGCTTTTAAAATGCACCCAAAACATAATAAATAAGTTACTCTTCAAAACCGCTCTCTTTGGGGAGAAAAGTGTACCCATAGATATGAAAATAAAGCTACGCTTTATAAGTGATCTTTATAATATCTAAGGAGACACTTTTCAAGTAATGCCACAACTATATTTTCGATTCTCCTTTAAAAAGGTAAAATGGATAAAAGCATAGCCTATTCTATGAATAGACTATGCTTTTCAAATGTAGCTTAAAAAAAATTACGGCTAAATGGATAATTTTCTTGTAGTGACCCTTGGCACAATCAGGCATCTGGCACGCCCCATATGCTGTCAAACCATGCATCAAACTCACAATTAACGAACTAGTAAATCCAGTTAATCTTTGCCTTTTTATTTTTGGGGTAATTGATGCGGTCAATTTGCATCCTAACCTTAATGTACACGCATCCATTGTGAACAATGATGTATGAGCATCTTTAGTTGTTTTCGTTATTTATTTCTTTAAATAAAGTTAGTGATTTCCTTATTTTAATTGAGATTTTTGTGCTTTAATCAATGTTTCTTGGAGTTTTATTGTGCTTTAATATGTTTAAGAAGTTGTTGAAAGATTTTAAGTAAGAACAAAGGAGGAGAAGAACAACCAAAGAAGCCCTTGGGAGAACTAAGGAAGGTGCCATGCAAAAGGAAGCAACCACCTAGGGAACCAAGACTTGAAGACAAGTGCAAAGAGAATTTGTGAATGATATCATCCTGACCTCTCCATACTCGAGCGAGCATAACATAAGCTACAGAGGTCCAAATGAAGCAGCTTTAGCGGCATTAGAAAGCCAACCTTTAGAGATTTCTAATGATATATAATTGTTTATAGTGGACATTCAGTTTGGCCCGCAAACAAACCTCATTTTTTAGCCCGAAAATTTAGCACGAAAAGCCTGATGTGGGATGTCCACCACGACCATTCCCATGCAACCTTCGAACAAGTGAGAGGTTTCACACACCCATACACTTTCCAGCCATGTCTCACATGCCCATACACTTCTCCATATGCCCATACACTTCTCTACACACCATACAAGCCCAAAACAATTCCTTCCAAGGCACTTACCTCACTTCCCTCACACGGGGCATGCTGATGAATCCATATTTGACGATGTATTTTGGTTTGATTTAAGTGGATTTCATCATATAAACCCACATTTATTCTCCTAAATAGCCTGCTTTTGTGTTTTCTCTCTAAATTGAGCTTAATTATGAAAACATGCTATTTTGTGCTTAATTTAATCAATTTTATCCCACTTTCATTCCATTTGATGCCTTGATAGTTTTGATGAGTGATTTCAGGTGAAATAGGTTGGAATGGCTTGATAAAAGTGGAAGAAAGGCATGGAATTGGGAGAAAACATGAAGCAATCAAAGAAGAAAAGCATTTCAGCCTGTGCCCATGCATAGCTCTGTGCCTACACACGAGGGTCAAAATTAGCAACTGTGCCCACGCACAGAATGGAAATCAGCAAGTGTGCCCATGCACAACTTCTGTGCGTACGCACAGGAGAAAATCAGCTTGTGTGCGTACTGTAAGAACCCGCATTTTCATGCAAAGCTATTTTTATAAAAATAATAATTTTAGTGCTCGGAATAGATTCAAAATTTAGAAGTTTTAATTTGAAAATATAAATGAAAAATTTAGTTTCAATGAATTTTTTTGAGTTAGACAATGTATTTTCTGTGAAAGACCGAGAACTGGCAGCCAAACCGATTTAAGCCTGCCCGATACTGTGTTTTGAGAAAAATAAAATTTAGAAAAATTGATTTATTTTTGTGAAAGGATAAAAATAATTTAGAATCGAAAACTAGACACTAATTTTAAAGGTTTTAGCCCAAATTGGGTCAAACGGGCTAAAAATGCTAACGGGTTAGACCGAGCCTAAACTGGACCCAAGGTCCAACATAAATAAGCCCACTAAAGGAGCTTTGGGCTCATTTTTCAGAAAAGAAAGGGAGAGGGACGGAAAGAAGAGAGAAGATAGGAGAAGGTGGTGGTGTACTATTCACCTCGACGTTCCGGAAGCCATAACATTTGATCCAGAACTCTGATTGATGAGCCGTTTGCGGCCACGCGAAGCTTTCGTCGAGCTCTACGTTTCTATATAAGTTTTTCCGGTAAGAACTCGAAGCTCACTCCCCAGTTCTCTGCCCTAATATTCTGCGCGTTTTCATGTGTGGTTTTTGAGTAGATTTTGTGGTTTTGGTTGTTTTGGTGATCTCTAGTAGCGGGTAATTGATGGATTTTACCCCTACTCTCATTGGATAAGGCAAGGTTCCACTAAATCCTTGTGTTTAGTTATTTTGTGTATCTTAGGTTTTGATGTTGGTATATATATATGTTGTTAGATTGAGTTTTGATGTTTGTTGGAGTTGGTTGAGCCTTTGGATCAAGCTTGGTAGCTTCGTTTTGGTGTTGGATGCGTTTGGAAATCTGCCAAGGTATGGTTTCAGTTTTCTTTATGTAATATAAAATGTTTCTAGATAGTTAGGCTAGTTGTCCCTAAGATAGGATTGAATGTTGTGGGTGTATGAGTAATTATATGTGAATTGATGTTAATTGTTGGTGTGTGGAATTATTGTGGATGATGATGATTATTGGAGATTATTGATGTTGATGAGTATTGATGATGATTATTTATATTGATAGATAATGAGAATTTTGAGAAATTAAGATGATGAGTTAATGTAAAATGTTTATGGTGGGTTGGCATAAAGGATATTGATAATTATGATGTTTGATGACATATATTGATGATGATTTTTTATTGTTGGTTATTGTGGTTGTTGAGGATTGTTGGGTATCATTGGTGTTGATGAGATTTATGATGGATTTGGTTAATGAGGGATAGGGTTTGATAATGATTATTAGAATTTATGAGGATCTTTTTTGGTAGTTGAGGTTGTTGTTGATTGATTATGATTATGAGTGTGGATTTATGATTAAGTAGGAAATTATGGATTTGGTAGTGAGATACGGTATAATGGTTTAGTAATTTAAGTGAAATTGAGGAGAATGATAAGAAGAGGTAATGTGTTGTGTGTGGTAGTGGTTTATGATGATTGGGTAGGTTTTGATTTGGTTTTGAATGGAAAGTTGGTTAAAATTGAGGTTTCGAGGCTTTTGGGTAAATGTTGGTTTTTGGTGAACTTTGTCTGATCATAACTTTTGCTTTGGTTTTTCAAAATTGATTGAAAATTCTATAGAATGAAAGCTTATTGAAAACCTTTAATTTGATATAAAGTTTACCAAATTTGGAACTTTGTAGAAGAAGTTATGATCATTCAAAGTTGGTGTTGAAAATCTGAAATTCTGCAAAGTTGCAGAATTTCAAGATTTTCTAATATGTGTGCACGCACAACCCTGCGAAAGTTCTATTCTGCGCGGACGCACAGACCTGTGCATACGCACAGGCAGGGGAAAGGGCTCTGGTAGCAGCGCTAGCATAGGTTGTGCGCGCGCACATCAATGAAGAATTACGACCTGTGCGGACGCACAGCCCTGTGCGCACGCACAAGTCGGGAAGGGACGTCTATTAAGGGCGCTCACACAGCTTAGCGAGTGAACAGACTTTATAAATTTTAGTACCTGTGCGTACGCACACCCCTGTGCATACGCACACTTTCAAAATCTTTTCTGGGTATGCACACGCACACCCATGTGGGGACGCACACGCCTTGTTTCATAATTTTAAACTTTGTTTTCATCTATTTCACCTTCTCGACAAGGTTGTGAGCTTCTATAACACCATTTTAAGGCTTTTGGGATTGTTTTTGAGTATGGGAATAAGGGAAATAAGCTAAGGGTTTAGTTGATCATTATTTTGAAAAGTTAGCAAACAGAGGCTTAGGTTTCTTGTGTATTGAGGATGAGTATGGTTGAGAGGACAGGAGGAGTAGTGAATTCGGTGATTGTTGACAACGAATTTAGAAACTGATGAACTTGAGAATATGATTGTTTAAGGATGTTAATGGAAATGATGATGGTTATGATGATTTGATAACTCAAAGAGGAATGATGATCTTGTTGAATGTGGAAAGTGTGCCAGGCACTATATCCTTGGAATGATATTGTTTGAAAGAGAGTGTGCCAGGCACTATATCCTTGGAATGGTGAGAATTGGTTACGGAAAGTGATTTGAGATGAGAAATGGTGATTACTAATGATGATTGCGGTGGATGGACTTGTTGGATGTGAAAAGTGTGCCAGGCACTATATCCTCAGAACGATAGTGTATGTGCTGGGCACTATATCCTTAGAATGATTTATGATGAATTATATGTTGTTGTTGTTTTCCTTTTCTGCCGCAAGAGTGTGCCAGGCACTATATCCTCGGAATGAGCATGAAAGTGTGCCAGGCACTATATCTTCAGAACAATAGTGTGCCAGGCACTATATCATCGGAACAAAAGCGTGCCAGGCACTATATCCTCGAACGTGGCAGAAAGGCGACATTCAAAGGGATGTATCAGGTTGGCATTCATAGACCGACAAGTGATATCACGAGCCAATAGGACAGGCATTCATCATATGCATCTCTTATGTGTTTGTTTGCTATGATTACTTGGGTTTGCCTAATTGTATAACATGCCTACCTGCTACTTGAACTACTTGTTGTATATGAATATTATATGTGTTTTACTTGCTTGCATTAATTGGCGATGGGATCGCACGGAAGATAGGCTGGCGAGGGCTGTGGGATACAGCGGTGTTATTAGCATTAGATAGAAATCCCCTAAGTTTAGAATGACTCGATATATGGTTTAAGTTCTTTATTTAATTATTGATGTTAATCTTGAATATCTATATATGATGTGAAGTTCTAGGATTGCCTTCGGTGTCCTGGGGGCCTTAGATCTTACATCATTGGGCACTGTTACCATACTGAAAACCTCCGGTTCTCATTCCATACTATGTTGTTATTTTTCAGATGCAGGTCGTAATCTACTTCGGTGAGATTGCAGATATGGTGATAGAGCGGAGTATGGTTTGTTCCTTCTTTATTTCTATTTTACTTTTGTCATAGTATTCTCTCACTTTTTGTATATTTAACTTTATAGCCTTAGAGGCTTATTTGAGAGATAGGTTGTATATCTTAAAACTATGTATCTTTCCATTTGTAACTAGTCGGCTTAAACTCCGCAAGCTGTGGCTAGTTCTATATGATTATAATAATATTGTATCTATATATATGTTTTATTCTTTTCATCTAAACCTGGTGTCTTGTGCGTTAGCTTCGTGTGAACGTTTCGCACTTTTGTAAATCTGTCTTTGAACTTATTCCTTCATCAGGCTTCTAGAATATATTATTTTCTTCTATATAAATATGTAAAAGCCTTAGAACTGTCGTAACCTCACCTTTGCTTTACGGCTAGAGGTAAAGCTTAGGGTAATTAGGGTGTTACACATACGCACAAGTCCCAGCACGTGACCTCATTAATGCAAATTGTTGGGGGAAATTCTGGGCCTCCAAAGCCCAGTTTTGGGAGTTTCTGAAGCTGATCCTTGCTATACCAAAGGGGCCCTCATTCCATGCGAGGGGGGAGCAATTAGGGTTATTTTAGCATCATGTAGGTTATTTTCTAGAGAGACAAGCTCCCCCTTCTCTCTAGAATTAGGGTTTCTTAGTTTAATTTCTTTGTAATTTCTCTTTTTAATTCTTGTTTTCATCTAGTTTCTTCTACATTTCTTTGTTCTATTGTCTTAATTTTCTTAGTTTATCTTGTCATTTTCTCAATTTTTCCACTTTTATGTATTTGCACTCTTTGTTACTTTTAATTTCTATTAATGCAATTTATGTTTTATGTTCATTTAATGCTTATTTGAGTTATTGTTACTATTTTCTTGCTTTTGGTAGGTAGATTTTATTTTTTATGTAATTTAATATTATTTTATTTTCATGCACACCAAGTGTTTGATAAAATTCTTGGTTTAGTGTTTACCTAGTTTTTCACACTCTTGGCTTGGAATTGGATAATTAGGTGACCTTGAGTCATAAATGTCCATTCGATATTGTGATTAGGATTGTTAGTTTGTTTGGTTTCCACTAACGCTAGTCATTCACTAAGTTAATTAGTGAGTTGATTAAGACTTGTGGATTGAGATCAATTATGCCTTTTTGACTTATTCTCGATGTTAGGATAGACTAAATGGGATTAATACTTAGAAATTATCATGTTTGTGGTCTATGATTATGATATGATTCCTTAATTCCCAATCCATGCTAAGAGTTCCTCCTTTTTGCCACTTGAATTCCATTTTGATTTACTTGCTTTGTATAACACCCTAATTACCCTAAGCTTTACCTCGCATCGTAAAGCAAAGGTTAATCAGAGATTACGATAATTCTAAGCTCATACATATCATATATAGAATAAATAATAGAATCTAAAAGTCCGATGAAGGATACAGTTCAAAAATAGAATTTGAAAAGCGCAAAACGTACTAACAATGCTACTAACTTAATGCACAAGATATAGATATAATATAACAAAAGAAATGAGTATAATATCATAAGAATCTAGCCATGGCTCGGGGAGTTTAAGCCAGTTAGCTATATACAGACATATAGAAACCAGACAGTTTAAAACCAGCTTATACAAGTTTTTCTCTCTCAAATACAAGCCTCTAGGCAAAAACAAAATACAAAAGTGAGAGATGTATATATATATATATATATATATATATATATATATATAAAACAAATAAAAAAGACTCCATTAGTAACAGGATCCTCTGCTTCTGTCACCATCTAAGCAACTCACCAAGGTGGGTTGCGACCTGCGTCTGAAAAACAACAACAGAATATGGTGTGAGAACCAAAGGTTCTCAGTATGGTAACAGTGCCCAGTGATGTAGGATATAAGACCCCGGGATGCCAAAGGCAATCCTAGGCGTCATATCCATCACAAGATTTCAATCTTAAGGCATAACTAAAATAGTAAAGCATATAACCTTATCGTAATAAAAGGGTAATCTAACTTAGTGGATTCTCTAACTAACAACTCTCCACTGTCCCACAACCTTCACCAACCTATCCTCCATGCGATCCCATTGCCACCGCCTTCCAAACCTCCTCAATCCCAGTAGAAAGCACAATTATATATAATGCAAGTAAAATACAAGTATTGGCATGTAGAGTGATGAACGGATATTTTATTCACTTTTTGGGGGTACTTTCATATAGTTTTTAGCGGGATTTAGACACTTTTTAGTATACTTTTATTAGTTTTCATGCAAAAATCATATTTCTATACTTTACTATGAGTTTGTGTGTTTTTCTGTGATTTCAGGTATTTTCTGGCTGAAATTGAGGGACCTAAAAAAAGAATCTGATTCAGAGGCTGAAGAAGGACTGTAGATGCTGTTGGATTCTGACCTTCCTACGCTCGAAGTGGATTTTCTAGAGCTACATAACTCCAAATGGCGCACTCCTAATTGCGTTGGAAAGTAGACATCCAGCGCTTTCCAGCAATATATAATAGTCTAAACTTTGAGCGAGTTTTGACGACGTAAATTGGCGTAATAATGCCAGCTTTCTACCCTTTTCTGGCGTCAAAACGCCAGAACTGGCATAAAAGTTGGAGTTAAATGCCCAAACTGGTTTAACTCCAGGAAAAGCCTATGCACGTGAAAGCTTCAATGCTCAGCCCAAGCACACACCAAGTGGACCCTAGAAGTGGATTTCTGCACTACCTATCTTAGTTTATTCATTTTCTGTAAACCTAGGTTACTAGTTGAGTATGAAAACTACCTTTAGAGATTTATTTTGTACCTCATGACATTTTCACGTTTTAAATTGTATCTCTACGGCATGAGTCTCTAAACTCCATTGTTGGGGGTGAGGAGCTCTGCTGTGTCTTGATGGATTAATGCAATTACCACTGTTTTCTATTCAATCATGCTTGCTTACATTCTAAGATATTCATTCGCACTTAAACCTGATGAATGTGATGATCCGTGACACTCATCACCATTCTCAACTTATGAACGCGTGCCTGACAACCACCTCCGTTCTATCTTAGATTGAATGTGTATCTCTTAGCCTCCATTCCGAAAGGTCGGAGTCTTCGTGGTATAAGATAGGATTATTGGCGGCCATTCCTAGGATCCGAAAAGTCTAAACCTTGTCTGTGGTATTCTGAGTAGGATCTGGGAAGGGATGACCGTGATGAGCTTCAAACTCGCGAGTGTTGGGTGTAGTGACAGACGCAAAAGGATTACTGGATTCTATTCCAACATGATCGAGAACCGACAGATGATTAGCAGTACGGTGACAGCGCACATGGACCATTTTCACTAAGAGGATGGAAAGTAGCCATTGACAATGGTGACACCCTACACACATCTTGCCATGGAAGGAGCCTTGCGTGCATGAAGAAGAAGACAGTAGGAAAGCAGAGATTCAGATGATAGAGCATCTCCAAAACTCCAACCTGTTCTCCCCTATTGAATCACAAGTACCTTTTATTTCATGCTCTTTTATTTTATTGCAAACAAAACCCTTTTCATTGATAATCTCTTGACTAAGAGTTACAAGGTAACCATAGCTTGCTTTAAGCCGACAATTTCTGTGGGATCGACCCTTACTCACGTAAGGTATTACTTGGACGACCCAGTACATTTGCTGATTAGTTGTGCGGAATTGCAAGTGTGATTGCAATTTCGTGCACCAAGTTTTTGGCGCTGTTGCCGGGGATTGTTCGAGTTTGGACAACTGACGGTCTATCTTGTTGCTTAGATTAGGAAAATTTTGTCTTTTGGGTCAGAGTCTTTTATTTTCTTTTCAAAATTTTTTAGAAAAATTTATTATTTTTCTTTTAGATTTTTCTGTTGGAGTCTAGTTGCATGCTTTAAGTTTGGTGTTCTCTTATTAATTTTTATTTAATTTCCGAAAATTTATTTTTGGTTTTCTAAAAATTTTAAGTTTGGTGTTCTTTTTATGTTCTTGAATCCTTCTTGTGTTTTGATCCTAAAATTTTTAAGTTTTGCATTAAATTAGTCATTAATTTTCAAAATCAAATCTTTTTAAATTATTTTTCAATCATATATTTTCAATCATATCTTTTTTTTTATTTTCCAATTTTTTTATTATTATTATTTCGAAAAAATATACATATATTTAAATATAATAAAATAAATCCACATTATCTCCCTTTCTCCATCATGGAACTAAGTGGAAACGAACAGTCCAGAAGGACTCTGGGGTCATATGCTAACCCCGCTACTGCTTCATATGGGAGTAGTATCTGTATACCCCCCATCGGAGTCAGTAGTTTTTAGTTGAATCCTCAGCTCATTATCATGGTGTAGCAAAATTGCCAGTATTTCGGTCTTCCACAGGAAGAACCTACTAAGTTTCTGACACAGTTCTTACAAATTGCTAACACAGTACATGATAAGGAAGTAGATCAGGAGGTCTACCGATTATTACTGTTCCCATTTGCTGTAAAAGACCAAGCTAAAAGGTGGTTAAATAATCAACCTAAGGCCAGCATAAGGACATGGAAATAGCTGTCAGAAAAATTTCTGAATCAATATTTCCCTCCCAAGAGGATGACACAGCTAAGGCTGGACATCCAAGGCTTTAAACAAGATGATAATGAATCCCTTTACAACGACTGGGAGAGGTGCAGAGAGATGCTGAGAAAATGTCCCCCTGAAATGTTTTCAGAATGGGTGCAGTTAGACATCATCTACTACGGGCTTACAGAAGAAGCTCAGATATCTCTAGACCACTTAGCTGATAGATCTATACACATGAGAAATACAATTGAAGAGGCTCAAGAGCTTATAGATACTGTTGCTAGAAATCAGCATCTGTACTTGAGCAATGAATCCTCCATGAAGGAAGAGGCTAAAGTAGTATCTACTGACCTTAGTACTCCAGAAAAAGTTGCTAAACTCAACCAGCAATTACTTGCTCTGACAAAATAGTTAGCATAATTTAAAGAAATGTTACAAGCTACCCGGGATGCTAAGAAGAATATGGAAGCACAACTTGACCAGACAAGACAACAATTATCTAAACAAATAATAGAAGAATGTCAAGCTATTCAATTAAGGAGTGGAAAATATTAAATACATCAACTCAAAGCAGTAAAAAGCCAAGGAAAGAACAGTTGACAAAGGATGAACAGAATAATACCCAAAATCCCTCTGAGGACAGTAAGAGCCCAAAGAGGAATGATTCTGGCGTCTAAACGCCAGAAAAGGGTGACAAACTGGCATTAAACGGCCAGTGGACGCCCAGTTTTGGCGTTCAAACGCCAGATAAGGGTGAAAAGTTGGGGTCAAACGCCAATTCCATGTTTAACTCTGGCGTTCAAATGCCAGAACAGGGTAGGAATCTGGCGTTAAACGCCAATCCAACACCCAATCCTGGCGTTCAAACGCCAGTAGAGGATGAGACACCCGCAAGTGTTGATAATAACTTCCTCAAGAAGGTTTCTCAGCCTGCTTCTGTAGGAAATAAACCTGCAACAACCAAAGTTGAAGAATATAAAGCTAAAATACCTTATCCTCAGAAACTCCGCCAAGCGGAACAGGATAAGCAATTTGCCCTCTTTGTAGACTATCTTAGGACTCTTGAAATAAAGATTCCATTTGCAGAAGCACTTGAGCAAATACCCTCTTATGCTAAGTTCATGAAAGAAATCTTAATCCCTAAGAATGATTGGAGAGAAACTGAAAAAGTCTTTCTCACTGAGGAATTCAGTGCAGTCATTCTAAAAAGTTTACCAGAGAAGCTTAAGGATCCCGAAAGCTTTATGATACCATGCACATTAGAAGGAATTTGCACCAAGACAGCTCTCTGTGATCTTGGGGCAAGTATCAACCTAATCCCTGCATCCACTATCAGGAAGCTTGGTTTGACCTAAGAGATCAAACCAACCCAGATCTGTCTTCAACTAGCTGATGGCTCCATTAAATACCCATCAGGCATAATTGAGGACATGATTGTCAAGGTTGGGCCATTTGCCTTTCCCACTGACTTTGTAGTGTTGGAAATGGAGGAGCACAAGAGTGCAACTCTCATTCTAGGAAGACCTTTCCTAGCAACTGGACGCACCCTCATTGATGTCCAAAAGAGGGATGTGACCCTGAGAGTCAATGAGGATGAGTTTAAGCTGAATGCTGTCAAAGTAATGCAGTATCCAGACACACCAAAAGACTGCATTAAAGTGGATCTTATTGACACTCTGGTAGAAGAAGTCAATATGTCTGAAAGTCTTGAATCAGAGCTAGAGGACATATTTAAAGATGTTCAGCCTGATCTGGAAGGGCTAGAGGAACTAAAAGAACCTCTGAAAACTCCTCAATTAGAGGAAAAGTCCCCCAAACCAGAGCTCAAACCACTGTCACCATCCATGAAATATGCATTTCTGGGAGAAGACAACACTTTTCCTGTGATCATAAGCTCTACCTTAAAGCCACAAGAAGAGGAAGCGTTGATTCAAGTGCTAAGGACACACAAGACAGCTCTTGGGTGGTCCATAAGTGATCTTAAGGGCATTAGCCCAGCCAGATGCATGCACAAGATTCTCTTGGAGGATAATGCTAAGCCAGTGGTTCAACCACAAAGGCGGCTGAATCTAGCCATGAAAGAAGTGGTGCAGAAAGAGGTTACTAAATTACTAGAGGCTAGGATTATTTATCCAATTTCTGATAGCCCCTGGGTGAGCCCTGTCCAAGTCGTCCCCAATAAGGGAGGCATGATAGTAGTTCATAATGAGAAAAATGAACTAGTTCCCACAAGAACAGTTACAGGGTGACGCATGTGTATTGACTACAGAAGACTTAATACAACCACAAGAAAGGATCGTTTTCCTTTACCATTCATAGACCAAATGCTAGAAAGACTAGCAGGTCATGATTATTACTGCTTTTTGGATGGCTATTCAGGCTACAACCAAATTGTAGTAGATCTCAAGGATCAAGTGAAAACAGCATTCGCATGCCCATCTGGAGTATTTGCCTATAGAAGGATGCCATTTGGGCTGTGTAATGCACCTGCAACCTTTCAGAGATGCATGCTCTCTATTTTCTCTAATATGGTAGAGAAATTTTTGGAAGTCTTCATGGATGACTTCTCAATATATGGAGACTCATTCAGCTCCTGTCTTGATCACCTGACTCTTGTTCTAAAAAGGTGCTAAGAGACTAACCTGGTTCTAAACTGGGAAAAATGTCACTTTATGGTGACTGAAGGGATCGTCCTTGGGCACAAGATCTCGAACAGAGGAATAGAGGTAGATCAAGCTAAGGTAGAGGTAATTGAAAAATTACTACCACCTGCCAATGTTAAGGCAATCAGAAGCTTTTTGGGGCATGCATGATTCTATAGGAGGTTTATAAAGGATTTTTCAAAAATCGCAAAACCTCTAAGTAATCTGCTAGCTGCTGACATGCTATTTATATTTGACACAGAGTGTCTGCAGGCGTTTGAGACCCTAAAAGCCAAGCTGGTTACAGCACCAGTCATTTCTACACCAAACTGGACATTACCATTCGAACTGATGTGTGATACCAGTGACCATGCCATTGGTGCAGTATTGGGACAGAGGCATGACAAACTTCTACATGTCATTTATTATGCCAGTCGTGTCCTAAATGATGCACAGAAGAATTACACAACCACAGAAAAGGAATTGCTTGCAGTGGTTTATGCCATTGACAAGTTCAGATCCTATTTGGTAGGATCAAAGGTGATTGTGTACACTGACCATACTGCTCTTAAATATATACTCACAAAGTAGGATTCAAAACCCAGGCTCATAAGGTGGGTGCTTTTTCTGCAAGAGTTTGATATAGAAATAAGAAACAAAAAAGGGACAAAAAACCAAGTGGCAGATCACCTGTCCCGGATAGAACTAGTAGAAGGGGCGTCCCTCCCCATCACTGAGATCTCTGAAACTTTTTCGGATGAGCAACTCTTTGCCATTCAGGAAGTACCATGGTTTGCAAACATTGCAAACTATAAGGCTGCAAGGTTCATACCCAAAAAGTACAGCAGACAGCAAATGAAAAAATTAATTTCTGATGCAAAGTACTACTTGTGGGATGAACCATATCTCTTTAAGAGATGCGCAGACGGATTAATCCGTAGGTGCATACCTAGAGAAGAAGCACAGAGGATCCTTTGGCATTGCCATGGATCTCAATATGGAGGACATTTCGGAAGTGAGCAAACAGCCACAAAAGTCCTCCAATGTAGCTTCTACTGGCCTACACTCTATAAAGACTCCCGAGAGTTTGTACGAAACTGTGACAGTTGCCAGAGAGCTGGTAATCTGCCTCATGGTTACGCCATGCCTCAGCAAGGGATTTAGAGATTGAATTGTTTGACGTATGGGGTATTGACTTCATGGGGCCTTTCCCATCTTCATACTCAAACACTTATATTCTGGTGGCAGTAGATTATGTATCTAAATGGGTAGAGGCAATTGCAACACCCACTAGTGATACTAAAACAGTGATAAAGTTCCTCCAGAAATATATCTTCAGTAGATTTGGTGACCCCAGAGCAATAATCAGTGATGGAGGCACTCATTTCTGCAATAAATAGCTTTACTCTGCTATGGTCCGATATGGAATTAGCCATAAGGTAGCAACTCTATACCATCCACAGACAAATGGGCAAGCTAAGGTCTTGAATAGAGAACTAAAAAGAATCCTGGAACAGACTGTGATGACCCATAGAAAGGATTGGGCAAAAAGCTTGGATGATGCTCTGTGGGCATATAGAACAGCATTCAAGACTCCTATAGGAACTTCTCCATACCAACTTGTGTATGGCAAAGCCTGTCATCTGCCCGTGAAACTGGAACACAAAGCCTACTGGGCAACCAGATTCCTAAACCTTGATGCTACATTAGCTGGAGAGAAAAGATTGCTCCAGTTGAATGAGCTAGAGGAGTTCAGGCTCAATGCTTTCGAAAATGCAAAAATTTACAAGGAGAAAGCAAAAAGATGGCATGACAAGAAATTGTCATCCAGAGTCTTTGAACCAGGACAAAAGGTCCTGATATTCAACTCTAGACTCAAATTATTCCCTAGGAAATTAAAATCCCGGTGGAGGGGACCATATGTGATTACAAGTGTGTCACCATATGGATAAGTGGAGCTTCAAGATACTAACTCTGATAAGAGATTTATTATTAATGGACAAAGATTCAAACACTATCTTGAAAGCAATATTGAGCAAGAGTGCTCAAAACTGAGACTAGAATAACATTCAGTGAGGTCCAGCTAAAGATAATAAAGAAGCGCTTGCTGGGAGGCAACCCAGCCATTGGTTAAGCATATCTATTTTCTAGTAATTATAAGAGTTTGATAAAAAAAATTATCTTGCAGAAGTTCACAGAGTTATAGAAGAATTCAGAGCGGAAAATAGAGAAAAGATGCTCACTAGCAGAAAAACGCCAGTAAGGAGCATTTTTGGGCATTAAACGCCAGAAAGGGTGCCATTCTGGGCGTTTAACGCCAGACTTGAAGCACCGTGGGCGTTTAGAAAAATGCCCAGTGACAAAGGAATTCTGGCGTTTAAACGCCAGCCAGGGTACCTGGTTGGGCATTTAAACGCCCAGTAAGGAAGGCAAACTTGCGTTTAAACGCCCAGTAAGGAAGGCAAACTGGCGTTTAAATGCCAGCCAGGGTGCCTAGCTGGGCATTTAAATGCCCACAATAGGCAGCAATTGGGCGTTAAACGCCCAAGACATGCTACTCCTAGGCGTTTAACGCCAGGAACATGGGGGGAGGAGATTCTTGTTCCCAACTCAGATTTTTTTTCAAATTTTAATATTTCTTTCCATATTTCTTGCATGAACATGATACAAATCCTCATCCTTCAAAATCTTTGTAAAAACTCATATATCTTTTTAAATTTTTTTCAAATCTTTTTCAACCCATCACACTATCTTTTCAAAATTAGAATTATTTTTCCAAATCTCCCTCTTATCTTCTCAATTTTAAAAATACATCTTTTGCATATCATAATTATCTTATCACAAATCATATCTTCTATCATATCTTTTTCAAAATTTTCGAACCCACCCCTCCCCCCTTTAAATTGCCATTCGGCCTTCCCCTTTTTCCCACCATTCAAAATTGTCTCTCCCTCTCTTCCTCTCCTTTCCTTTCTTTTGCTTGGGAACAAGCAAACCTCTAAGTTTGGTGTGCTTGTCGTGATCATTGTGCCAAGACTCACCAAGATCATGAGTCCTGATGACTACGCATCATGTTATGTTTTTCTATGCTTTTTCATATAAAAATCAATTCTTAATGCTTAATTATGGGAGTGTTTTGGTGATTAAATTGAATATTGCTTTGATTGCTTGAGTTAATAAATTTTGTAGGAAATTATGGAAAATGAAGCAATAAAAGCACTAATAGAGGAAGCACACTCCCAAGGTGGCAAAAAGTTGGAAACAAACTCAAAGAGAAGCAAAGAGGATTTGCAACCCTGACCTCTTCACACTCCAACAAGAATACCTCGAGCTACAAAGCTCCAAATGAAGTGATCTCAGTGTCATTAGAAAGTAGACTTCTAGAGCTTTCCAACCATATATAACACTTTATAGTTGACACTGATTTGAGGGGACAAATTGCTATTCGTTTAGCTTCACAATTTCAGCGTAAAACAAGTCCCTGCAGTTCGCCAGACTGACCTCTTCACCTTCAAAAGATCATAACTTGGGCTAGAGAAGTCCAATTGACATGCTTCCAGCGGCCTTGGAAAGCTGAGATCTAGGGCTTTCCAAAGATATATAATAGTCTATAGTGGACATTCAATTTGAAGACCCAAACAGACCAATACTTCAGCGTGTAAGGTTTTTCCAAACCTTCAAAAGCCCAAAATGCCACTTCAATGACACTCCACATTGGGCCACTTCCAAATACTCCAATCCCTTCATTTATTCTTCAATGTTTCAAGCTTCTATGAAGGGAGTTAAAAGTTCACAAGCCCAAGTCAAGCCACAAGTAACAATCAATCAAGGCCACAAGAATCATCTAGAAGTAATTAGGAAATTTGCATTTGATTGTAATTTCATTTGAATTTGTAATTTAGGTAGCTTATAAATAGGGCCTTAGATTCATCATTTGAGAGACACCATGGAGGGGTGGAGGTGACTCCACTCCCCTTTCACTCTCATTCTCTTCTCTTCTTCCATTTTCTTTCATTCACACTTTAGTAAATATTTTTGTTATGATGAGTTTCTAATTTCCAACATTTGGGAAAGAGAGCTCTATTGCAATTTAATGGGTTGATTTATTTTCATTCTTCATCTTCAATTCTTCTTTCATTGTTTCTTTAGAGAGAGTCTTTGTGCTTCAAAGATCTAATTACTATCGAGAGAGGGATTAGATCTATTTAAATTCTATGATGAACTTGAGAAAGGAGTCATAGAATTTAGTTTGAGGCTCTTCTCTCACAACTCTCTTGATTGATAATTCTTAGCTTGATATGTGAGATGTAATCACTTTGAATTGAAATCTTGAGGGTTGTGTGGCAATTAGAGACCATTCTTCATCTTTTCTCATGAGCAATTAGATCAAGAGATTGGCAATTGATCAAGTTAAGAGAAATCAAATCACCAAGAGATTGGGATTTGATTACTTATGATTTGCCAAGAGATCAATGATTGAATGATTGAAGTGGAGATGAGAATTGTTGATCTTGAGAATGCAATATCTCTTGATCCCAATGTTAATTTCATTCTTAATTCTTGTTATTTACTTCTTGTCTTTAATTCTTGTCATTTAATTGTTCTCTTTAAATTCTTGTCATTTACTTATGCACATTTATGGCTTTCTTTACTTTGGCACATTTATGCCTTCCAAGTGTTTGTAGAAATACTTCACTTGGTTTTACTTTCTAGTCATTTACTTTCTTGCACTTTACTTTCTTGTACTTTCTATTCCTTGCAATTTACATTCTTGCACTTTAATTTTTAGCACTTTAATTTCTTGTCATTTACTTTCCTTGCACTTTATTGCTTTTATTTAATTTCAAGTCATTTACATTTCTTGTTGCTTATCACTCAAACATGAATCGTCTAACTAGAACAATTAATTAACTATTGCTTGCTTAATCCATTAATCCTCGTGGGATCGACCTCACTCTAAGTGAGTTTTATTACTTGATGCGACCCGGTACACTTGCCGGTTGTACGTGAAATCAAATTTTTACGTATCAAGTCCTAAGGGAAAACAAACCACCTCAAGAGGCAAGAAAAAGAATATTCCAAAATCACTTTGGAATCAAGAGAAGTTCTTAACCAAAGAACATGCAGACCATTATTACAAAATAATGGGTCTGAGGTCAGTGATCCTAGAAGTTAAATTCGATCTGAAAGAAGATGAATATCCAGAGATCCAAGAGCAAATTCAAAACAGAGGTTGGGAAATCCTAGCTAATCTTGAGACAAAGGTGGGAAGAAACATGGTTCAGAAATTCTACTCAAATCTGTGGCAAACAGATAAACAGATAATGTCTGGAACCGCCTTCTATACCTTCCGAACTATGGTCAGAGGAAGGATTATCTATTTTCACCATGACAGCATAAGAGAGATCTTCAAACTGCCTCAACTACAAGATGACCCGGAATCCTTTAACAGGAGAATTGTGAATCAAGATAAGCTCTTGGACCAAGTTCTATAGGACATATTGATCCCTGGAGCCAAGTGGGTTGATGACAAGTCATCATATACCCATTTTTCAAGCTAATTTCACTTGTTTTATTAGTTTTTATGCACTTTCTTGCATCCTAAGTAAGTGATTTGGAATGAAAATGCATAACTTCTTTAGATCAAACAACTACCATTAATTTGATGCTAACTCATGAGGTTTAAGCTAAATTTAATTGAATTTTAATTGATTTATAAGCCTTATGAATTTAGTGATACTTTGAGTGGTTATTTTGGTTGATTGTAGGTGAAGAAAAGAAGAAAAGAGAAAGCGTGGCCTAAGAAAGTGTGGCCAAAGGAGAAAAAGGCGTGGCACATAAAGGAGAGAGCAAGCATTGCCCTCCACAAGGGCACACTGCCCTCTAGGAGGGCAACATAAGGAAACAAGGCTTGGAAGGCAAACTCTGCCCTGCCCACGACAAGGGCAGAGCACAAAATTGTGCCTTGGATCAAAGAAGAGCAAAACCTTGCCCTGCCCTCCACAAGGGCAGTATCGGGCCTTCATGGAAAATAAATCAAAGGAAAAAGCCTACCAATGCTAGCTACAAGAGTCGAACACGGAACAACGAGGAAGCAAGGAACTAGGCCTCATTATGGTGCCAAGAAAGCGAAGGAAAATGGGTAGCGTGTGCATCCACCAAGTTTCGAACTTGGAACTTCACTTTTGGAAACACTGCCCTGCCCTCCGCGAGGGCAGGGCAGCATTTTGTGGTGCACAGCCAGTGCACCATTCTGGCATACCAAGGGAAGGCTCGGCAGCACCAGCAGCACGCACAGGCACCACTCGGCAGCACCAGCAGCACGCACAGGCACCAATCTGGTGCACCAGAATTTTCTGCCCTGCCCTCCGCGAGGGCAGGGCAGCATCCTGCAGCACACACCAACGCACCACGCACGCACCACGCATCAATTTTCTGCCCTGCCCTCTACAAGGGCAGGGCAGCCTCCTGGAAGCCACTTTTCTCATGGGCCGAAATTGGATAAAAAAATTCCAATTTAATTCATTTCTTCACCAAATCAAAAGCCCATCAAAATTCCAAAATCCAAGAATAGAAAGTGTATAAATAGGAGCTAGTTTTATGTAATTTGGGAGAGCTAGAGAGCTAGAGACTTCATTTTGGAATTTACCTTTCTACTTGCATTTTAATTTTGAACTTTGGAATTTCTTAGAGAATTGGGAAGGAGAATTAATCTCTCTTCTTCCTGGTTCCTGCTTGAGCACTCTTTATTTTTCTTGCTTTGGATCTTGGGTGAAGAATTGAAGAACTTCTGTTTCAATCTCACCTTGAGATCTCTTCTTAAATTTTCTGCATAATAGAATTCTAATTTCTGTTCATTTCTTCTTCTGCGATTTCTGCAATTTGCTTTCCTTTATTTCTTTTGCAATTGTTCTTGTTGGATCAAGGAAGGATTTGAGATCTAGACTTGTTATCTAGTCTCCTTCACTCCTGAGATCTTCAATCACTTTTAATTTGCTGCAACTTAAGCATTGCTTTTCTGTTCTAAATTCTTCAAGGCATTTTTACTTTTCTGTTAAGATCTAGTTCCATTGAATCGATCCTCTACTCTTCTACTTGTTGCAATTTATTTTTCCTTGATTAATTTCTGCAATCCCACATCCCTGACCCATTTAAGATTCAAGCAATTTACATTTCTTGTCATTTAAGTTTCTGCAATTTACATTGCTTGTTCTTTAAGCTTCCTGCCTATTTACATTCTGCACTTTAAGTTCATTGCTATTTACATTTTGCTGCCACAATTCTCACTTAAATGTTAGCTTGACTAAACTAATCACCCACTAAAATTGCTTGATCCATCAATCCCTGTGGGATCGACCTCACTCTAAGTGAGTTATTACTACTTGATGCGACCCGGTATACTTGCCGGTTGGAATTGTGTGTTGGAAAATTCGTTTTTCCACAAAAACACCATCAAGTTTTTGGCGCCGTTGCCGGGGATTGATTTAGATCAACAATGATTAAGTGGGTGAGAAGTCTAGATCAAGCATTTTCTTTATTTTTGTTCTCTGTTCTAAGTTGAAACCAAGGTGTTTGAGTTATTGCCTCACTAAGAAATTCATCTTTGAGATATGAATTTCAATTTCCCTTGGTGTTGTGTTTTACAAAATTCAAATGGAGTTCAACTCATCTTATGATCAAACAAATTTTATGGGATATTACCCACCATCACCAATCTCTGATGGTGGCTGGGAATATCACCAAGAGAATACACATTCTGAGCACTCCAATTCATGGAGATTTGCTTCATATACACAAGATGAGCAAGAAAATCATATGGGATACCAACCACCACCACAAAATGATTCATATCATTATCCTCATGGTGGATGGAAGTATCACCAAAGAATGGAAGAGCATCCACCCTCACGTCCCAGTTTCTCATTTGAAAGTTCTTCATCACTTGATTATGATTACTCTCAACCTTCATCTCTTGAACTAACAGATTGGGATTACCTTCAAGCCATTGAAATACATAGAAAACTCGTGAAAAGATACACACAACCCCAATCCTGGACAGAAATCGTATTCAAGAAGATGAATGAGTTCTCAGAGCAAACAAGGAGGAACTTAGAACCATCCAACAGTGAGGATAAAGACAAATTTCTGAAGGATAAAGTGGAAGAGCAAGATAAGGAGGCTACTGCATCAAGTGAACTTTCAATGAAGAATGAGGTGGTTGAAAATAAAACTGCACTTGAGATGAAAAGGGAACATGAACATTCACAACCCTCACAAACTTCCCTTGAACCTGTGATCGAAAAATATGAAGAGGAGATGAAGAAATCTTGGGAAGAACAACAGACCTCCTCCATAAAAGGACTATTAAGTCAAATGTTGGGTGCAAGGGAGGAAGTGGAGGAGCAAGAAAGTGAGGAAGTCATTCCAAACTCAAGTGAAGCAGAGAAGTATATAGAGGAAAAGCTCATGGAGCCACCAATTCAAAAGGCTCTGGATGAATACAAAACTCCAATAATCACACAGCAACCAAGTCTTGAATTCAAGGAAGTGATGGCAATTAACAAAAGCACCGAGAAGAGGATTGTGACCAAGCTACCAAGGACAACATTCAAGAGGAGGTCAACCACAAGCAATCCAACCCCTGGACCAATAGCAAGCAAGCTCAATCAAGCCATGTACAAAAGAAAGCTTGCTGAGAGGAAGCCAAGACAGGGGACACTAGCTGAAACTTCTCCCCTCTTGGAGTTATTCCTCTTAACAAACTGGAAGAAGAGGAAGAAAGTGAGGAACAACATGTCAAGCTAATGACACTAAAAGAGCACTTGTTGGGAGGTAACCCAACCGTAGGTAACATTTCTTCTCCGCTTTGTTTTCTTTCTGTGGTTTGTTTAAATTTAATAATTTGGCATATGGTTACATTCTAAGTTTGGTGTTGCCCTGCAACAAACTGTTTTCCATCTTCATGGATGATTGCATCAATTTTACATGGAAGTGTCACACTAAGAATCTAAGTTTGGTGTGCCACTTAATTTTTTTTTATGCAAATCATCTAGCAACACCACTTGTTTACATAATCATAATGCCGCTGCAGTGTTATTGTTTTTAGTTAGACAATTTTAGTTTCCTTGATTGTTTTAGTCATTTCCTTGTTTTTAATGCTTTCTTTTATTAACTGTGTTTGTTAATACATCACCCAAACATCCTTACTCATGACAGATTCTTCACTTGCTGAGTGTATTTAACAAATAACAGTTTCACTTGCTTAGTTTTAATTCAAATAAATTGACATATGATTGCATTCTAAGTTTGGTGTTGCTATGCAACAAAATTTGGTTCAAATACTTACAAGATACTTGCATCAATTTCAAGAGAAAGTGTCACACTAAGTTTTGTGTGCCATTTATATTTTTATGCAATGTATCATGCACACCAACTTATATCTGCAATCACTATGTCTCTGTCTCTTGTGCCTTGATTTTTATCTTAAATTTTGCTTGCTCAAAACACATGTACTGCTAACATTTCATTGTGTAAGACATTCATGATCTATCTTAGCCCTATAGCCATTGTTCTAATTGATGCTTGAGGATGAGCAAGCATTCTGAGTTTGGCAAGGGAAAGAAGAAGAATAGAGGAAAAAGGACAACAATAATGAAGATGAACTACAAGGTTGTAGAGCTCCTTTTCTTCTCATTTGTTTCCAGCACTTAAATTTCATGATTGTCTTCATCTTTTCTGTTTACATGTGTGTATGAATAAGCATAGCTTGAATTTTGATTTATAATATGTTGCTGTGGCATTATAACTACCAACTTGATCTTTGTGAATTCAAAAGCAATGAAGCATCATGATCATAAACAAACAAGGCATTAAAGAAGAATTTAGCATGTGCATACAAGTATTGGAAAGCTAGTATAATTGATTGTTGCTCAATTGCATTGGATTTTATTTAATTGAAGTTTTTCATCTAGTACATTTTGTGAAATCTTTTGAAATCATGAAAACCTTGAAGAAGCAAATATAATTAAAGCAAGAAAAGAAAAAGGGAAGGAATGAGAAAGCTGAAGGCTCTGAGTACCAATGGCAATTTATTTGCTAAGTGCTTGTGGTGTTTATGTATCAAGCCAAATGCTTGAAAACAAAACACTTAGAAGTCAAGGCTAGGCTCAAGTGCAAAAGCACTCCCTCAAAGCTCAAGGTTCTGAGCATCAATGATTAGAGAGTCAAGAAAAGAAAAGAAAAATGAGCTTAATGAAGTCCTCTAATTAAATGCTTGTGGTGCTTATGTATCAAGTGGTAATACTTGAAAACAAAGCATTTAGAAGTCGTAGCTTTGTTATCAACTCATGGGGCAAAGCACCCAAAAGGAGAAGCTAAAAAAAAAATCAATCAAAAGCTTGTATCAAGGAAGAATTATAAGAAAAATATTTCATAAAATAAGCTAGATAGAAGCATCAACCATTTACATCTCTTTTGTAATTGTAGCATGCATAGAAAACTAGCTTGCCATGAACATTAACTTGCTACTCTTCTTACCTTGGATTGTCAATTTCTATTGCATGATTCTTTTCTTGCTTGGGGACAAGCAAGATTTAAGTTTGGTGTTGTGATGACAAGTCATCATATACCCATTTTTCAAGCTAATTTCACTTGTTTTATTAGTTTTTATGCACTTTCTTGCATCCTAAGTAAGTGATTTAGAATGAAAATGCATAACTTCTTTAGATCAAACAACTACCATTAATTTGATGCTAACTCATGAGGTTTAAGCTAAATTTAATTGAATTTTAATTGATTTATAAGCCTTATGAATTTAGTGATACTTTGAGTGGTTATTTTGGTTGATTGTAGGTGAAGAAAAGAAGAAAAGAGAAAGCGTGGCCTAAGAAAGTGTGGCCAAAGGAGAAAAAGGCGTGGCACATAAAGGAGAGAGCAAGCATTGCCCTCCACAAGGGCACACTACCCTCTAGGAGGGCAACATAAGGAAACAAGGCTTGAAAGGCAAACTCTGCCCTGCCCACGACAAGGGCAGAGCACAAAATTGTGCCTTGGATCAAAGAAGAGCAAAACCTTGCCCTGCCCTCCACAAGGGCAGTATCGGACCTTCATGGAAAATAAATCAAAGGAAAAAGCCTACCAATGCTAGCTACAAGAGTCGAACACAGAACAACGAGGAAGCAAGGAACTAGGCCTCATAATGGTGCCAAGAAAGCCAAGGAAAATGGGTAGCGTGTGCATCCACCAAGTTTCGAACTTGGAACTTCACTTTTGGAAACACTGCCCTGCCCTCCGCGAGGGCAGGGCAGCATTTTGTGGTTCACAGCCAGTGCACCATTCTGGCGCACCAAGGGAAGGCTCGGCAGCACCAGCAGCACGCACAGGCACCACTCGGCAGCACCAGCAGCACGCACAAGCACCAATCTGGTGCACCAGAATTTTCTGCCCTGCCCTCCGCGAGGGCAGGGCAGCATCCTGCAGCACACACCAACGCACCACGCACGCACCACACATCAATTTTCTGCCCTGCCCTCCACAAGGGCAGGGCAGCCTCCTGGAAGCCACTTTTCTCATGGGCCGAAATTGGATAAAAAATTCCAATTTAATTCATTTCTTCACCAAATCAAAAGCCCATCAAAATTCCAAAATCCAAGAATAGAAAGTGTATAAATAGGAGCTAGTTTTATGTAATTTGGGAGAGCTAGAGAGCTAGAGACTTCATTTTGGAATTTACCTTTCTACTTGCATTTTAATTTTGAACTTTGGAATTTCTTAGAGAATTGGGAAGGAGAATTAATCTCTCTTCTTCCTAGTTCCTGCTTGAGCACTCTTTATTTTTCTTGCTTTGGATCTTGGGTGAAGAATTGAAGAACTTCTGTTTCAATCTCACCTTGAGATCTCTTCTTAAATTTTCTGCATAATTGAATTCTAATTTCTGTTCATTTCTTCTTCTGTGATTTCTGCAATTTGCTTTCCTTTATTTCTTTTGCAATTGTTCTTGTTGGATCAAGGAAGGATTTGAGATCTAGACTTGTTATCTAGTCTCCTCCACTCCTGAGATCTTCAATCACTTTTAATTTGCTGCAACTTAAGCATTGTTTTTCTATTCTAAATTCTTCAAGGCATTTTTACTTTTCTGTTAAGATCTAGTTCCATTGAATCGATCCTCTACTCTTCTACTTGTTGCAATTTATTTTTCCTTGATTAATTTCTGCAATCCCACATCCCTGACCCATTTAAGATTCAAGCAATTTACATTTCTTGTCATTTAAGTTTCTGCAATTTACATTGCTTGTTCTTTAAGCTTCCTGCCTATTTACATTCTGCACTTTAAGTTCATTGCTATTTACATTTTGCTGCCACAATTCTCACTTAAATGTTAGCTTGACTAAACTAATCACCCACTAAAATTGCTTGATCCATCAATCCCTGTGGGATCGACCTCACTCTAAGTGAGTTATTACTACTTGATGCGACCCGGTATACTTGCCGGTTGGAATTGTGTGTTGGAAAATTCGTTTTTCCACAAAAACACCATCATGGGTAACCAACACAAAGAATGTCCCAATTCAACTCAAGATAGGAGATCTCAAACCAGCTGCTAAAGGCAGGCTAGATTTTATTGGGCATTCCATACTACCCACCAGCAACCGCTCTGAGGTCCCTATTAAAAGAGCAGTAATAATCCATTGCATTATGATGGGAAAAGAATTGGAAGTTCATCATCTGATTGCTTGTGAGCTTTATACAATTGCAAACAAGAACTCCACTAAAGCCAAATTGGCCTACGCAAGCTTGATTTCTCTGCTATGTAAAAATGCTGGAGTAAAAATGGGAGTAGATGAGTAGACATTCCCAATGGAAGGGCAACAAGTGCAAGACATTCCCATCAAAAGGAGGGCACAAGAGTTCCTCCCAGAAATCCCACAGATTCACTACTGGAACTGCTTAGAAGCATCTATTACCAAACTGCAAGAAGATATGGATCAAATAAAAGAAGAATAGGAAAATCAAAATAGCATGCTCTGCAAGCTGCTTAAGGAACAGGAGAAGCAAGGGCATGTACTGCAGGAGCTAAAGTGCTAGAGGCTACCTCTTGAAGGGCCAGACACCCCACAGAATGAAGGAGCATACACCTCCCAAACTAAAGGTTGTTGAGTCCTAATTTTAACTCTACGATAACTCTGCTATTAGAAATATATTTTTAGAGTCATAGGAATAGTAGTAATGAGTGTCCTTACTTTTCGTTTTTGATTTTATCCCCAAGTAAGCTATAATTTATTTTTCTCATCATCATTAAACATGAATAAAATAGCAGAGTTTTAGAATAAGGAGGCAATTTTATCTTCGAGTTCTTAATAAGAAAAATTCAAATTATTTATATGTGGTGACAATACTCTTTGCTCTCTGAATGAATGCTTGAACAGTGCATAAATTTTGATAGTGAAGCTTATGAAATTATTGGCTCTTGAAAGAATGATGAAAAAAAAAAGAGAAATGTTGTTGATGATCTGAAAAATCATAGAATTGATTCTTGAAGCAAGAGAAAGCAGTGAAAAAAAAAATATGGCGAAAAAAAAGGAAAAAAAGAAAAAAGAAAAAAAAGCAAGCAGAAAAAGCCAATAGCCCTTAAAACCAAAAGGCAAGGGTAAAAAGGATCCAAGGCTTTGAGCATCAATGGAAAGGAGGGCCTACAAATATAAAACCCTGGCCTAAGCGGCTGAATCAAGCTGTCCCTAACCATGTGCTTGTGGCATGCAAGTCCAAGTGAAAACTTGAGACTGAGTGGTTAAAGTCGTGATCCAAAGCAAAAGAGTGTGCTTAAGAACTTTGGACACCTCTGACTGAGGACTTTAGCAAAGCTGAGTCACAATCAGAAAAGGTTTACCCAGTTATGTGTCTGCGGCATTTATGTAGCCGGTGGTAATACTGGAAAACAAAGTGCTTAGGACCACGGCCAAGACTCATAAAGCAGCTGTGTTCAACAATCAACATACTTAACTAGGAGAATTAATAACACTATCTAAAATTCTTAGTTCTGATAGATGCCAATCATTCAAAACTTCAAAGGATAAATAGAGATGCCAAAACTGTTCAGAAGCAAAAAGCTACTAGTCCCGCCCATCTAATTAGAATTTAAGCTTCACATATACTCTGAGATGCTACTACCTCTTGATTTTCTTTGGCCTATTTCATTCATTTAGTTGTTTGAGGACAAACAACAGTTTAAGTTTTGTGTTGTCATGAGCGGATATTTTATACGCTTTTTGGGGGTATTTTCATATAGTTTTTAGTAGGATTTAGCCACTTTTTAGTATACTTTTATTAGTTTTTATGCAAAAATCATATTTCTAGACTTTACTATGAGTTTGTGTGTTTTTTTGTGATTTCAGGTATTTTCTGGCTGAAATTGAGGGACCTGAGCAATAATCTGATTCAAAGGCTGAAGAAGGACCGCATATGCTGTTGGATTCTGACCTCCTTGCACTCGAAGTGTAACGGCGCACTCCCAATTGCGTTGGAAAGTAGACATCTAGGGCTTTCCAGCAATATATAATAGTCCATACTTTGAGCGAGTTTTGATGACGTAAATTGGCATCAAAATGCCAGCTCTCTATCCCTTTCTGGCGTCAAAACGCCAGACCTGGCATAAAAGTTGGAGTTAAACGCCCAAACTGGCACAAAAGCTGGCGTTTAACTCCAGGAACAGCCTATGCATGTGAAAGCTTCAATGTTCAGCCCAAGCACACACCAAGTGGGCCCAAGAAGTGGATTTCTACACTACCTATCTTAGTTTAGTCATTTTCTGTAAACCTAGGTTACTAGTTGAGTAAAAAACTACCTTTAGAGATTTATTTTGTACCTCATGACATTTTCACGTTTTACATTGTATCTCTACGGCATGAGTCTCTAAACTCCATTGTTGGGGGTGAGGAGCTCTGCTGTGTCTCGATGGATTAATGCAATTACCACTGTTTTCTATTCAATCACGCTTGCTTCCGTTCTAAGATATTCATTCGCACTTAAACCTGATGAATGTAATGATCCGTGACACTCATCACCATTCTCAACTTATGAACGCATGCCTGGCAACCACCTCCATTCTATCTTAGATTGGATGTGTATCTCTTAGCCTCCATTCCGAAAGATCGGAGTCTTCGTGGTATAAGCTAGGATTATTGGTGGCCATTCCTGGGATCCGGAAAGTCTAAACCTTGTCTGTGGTATTCCGAGTAGGATCTGGAAAGGGATGACCGTGATGAGCTTCGAACTCGCGAGTGTTGGGCGTAGTGACAGACGCAAAAGGATCACTGGATTCTATTCTAACATGATCGAGAACCGATAGATGATTAGTCGTGCGGTGACAGCGCACATGGACCATTTTCACTAAGAGGATGGGAAGTAGCCATTGACAATGGTGACACCCTACACACAGCTTGGCATGGAAGGAGCCTTGCGTGCATGAAGAAGAAGACATTAGGAAAGTAGAGATTCAGATGATAGAGCATCTCTAAAACTCCAACCTGTTCTCCATTATTGAATCACAAGTACCTTTTATTTCATGCTCTTTTATTTTATTGCAAACAAAACCCTTTTCATTGATAATCTCCTGACTAAGAGTTACAAGGTAACCATAGCTTGCTTCAAGCCGACAATCTCCGTGGGATCGACCCTTACTCACGTAAGGTATTACTTGGATGACCCAGTGCACTTGCTAGTTAGTTGTGCGGAATTGCAAGTGTGATTGCAATTTCGTGCCTCATAGAGCAAATAAGTCAAGTAGCAATTAGGCATGTTATACAATTTGGCATACAATTACAAGTCAGCAAAGCAAACAAATAGATAGAAAATGCACATGATGAATGCTTGTCCTACTGGCTGTGATATCACATTTTTGGTTCAACTGCCAACCCGACACACTTCCATGGAGATGTCGCCCTTCGGAATCATCATTGGGAACCCCCGAGATATGGTGCTCAGATCACCATCCAGGATTTTGTGCCTGCACACTCTATTGATCCCAAGGGATGCGAGTGGGATACTCTTGCCACATACCTCACATCTCAACGTAAGCGGGATTAACCACCATCCTTACACTATCGCCGCAACCTCGACAGGCGAGATTACCGTCCCTGCCGGGCACATAGCATCTCATAATCTCAATATAAAACAATAGTTCAGTGGTTTTTCAGAAAACATTTTCAACACATCAATGAATCCTCATTTCACATTCGAGTCCTCGACTCATCTCAACCACTGTCCAATCAACATTTTCATTCTGAGTCCTCGACTTAGCTCAACTACTGTCAATTCACTTTTCTGTTCTGAACTCAACAGTTCATCAATTCTTATTTGATATACCTACCTGCCTCTACACGCCATCAAATCCATCTTTAGTACACCCGAAATCTAAGCCTCCGTTTTTTAAATTTTCATAATAACATCAACTAAAACTCTTAGGTTCTTTCCCATGTTTTCATACTCAAAACTAAGCCCAAAAGTCATAAAACAGTGTTACAGATGCTTACAATCTTGTTGGGAAGGTGAAATAGTTGAAAACAAAATTTAAATTTGAGAAACAGGGTGTGTGCATATGCACAGGGGTGTGCGTGCGAACGCCCAAAGAGATCCTTAAAACGTGTGCGTACGCATAGAGGTGTGAGTACGCACAGGTACCAAATTTTGAAATTCTATTCGCTCGCACAATCTGTGCTAGCGCCTTCTACAGATTACCCTTCCCATCGTGTGCGTGCGCATAGGTTGTAAATGTTCATTGGATATGTGTGCGCACAAGCTGTGCTAGCACTCTAAACAGATTGCTTGCCTCTGTTTGTGCGTACGCATAGGTCTGTGTGTGCGCACATGTTAAAAATTTCACACGGGTGTGCGTGCACTCGAGGCTGTGCATGCGCACATACCAGAAATCACAAAATTCTGCAACTTTGCAGAATTTTAGATTTTCACACCAATCTTTGAATGATCATAACTTTCTCTACGAAAATCCAAATTTTACAAACTTTATATCAATTTGGATAGTTTTCAATAAACTTTAATTTTAGACCAATTTCAACAAATTTTGAAAATCAAAACAGAAGTTATGATCAGACAAAGTTCACCAAAATTCCCTTTTTACCAAATTTTTACAAATACTCACTTTACCCACTTTTACAAACCACATCCAACCAAAATAATACCAAACTTCCATTTGCAGCACATTCACCCTCTTGAGTCATAATTCACCATTCTCAACTATCAAACATCAAATATATGACACTAAGGTCAGTTCTCCACCAACACATTCACCAATCATCATTTATCACTATCAATTCTCATCATCAATCTCATTCATGCTTTATATCAATATCCAACAATATATAATCATTCAAGTCATCAAACATCATACCTCAACATCATTATTTCTCAACATAACATTATCAATTCAACGTACATCATCAATCAACCATCATCAACAACCACATAAATCCAAACCTATCCCTTAGGTCACTAGGCTAAGTATCCATGAATATTATATACTACACAAAGGAAATCGAAACCATACCTTGGCTGATTTCTAATATGCCAAAAACCAAATTGAGCGCAACTCAAGCTTTCAACCACAAGTAAGTCTCAACTTCCACTCCAACAAGCACCAACAAGTTCCAATAGCTTCCAAACTCACAATAATCAAGCTATATACACACAAATCATCACTAATCAACTTAGGGCTCATCATAATCAAAATTTAACAAGAGTTCAAGACCTCTTACCTTTCCCAAAAGTTTTGAAAGTCAAAATTCAATGCTAAGCAAGAGTTAAAGTGAACCTAAACACCCAAAATCACAAAATTTCACTTAATCAAAACCCTAGGATTTGAAATGTTTGGAGAGAAGAATTGAGACAATTTCGTGGTTACCTCACTACTTTCTTGGATGGGTTTTACAGAGCTCTCCACGAGGAATGCGTGGCCACAAACGGTGTGGTGATCGGAGCTCCGTAGCTCAAGATATGAGCTTGAGAAGTTAGGAATGAATAGTGCTCCTGGGGTTTCTCTTCTCCTTCTCTTCTCAACTGGTGGTGTTGCGTTTTAAGAGTGTTATGGCTGATGGGTTCACTTAATGAAGCCATATATATGTTGGGCTTGGGTTCAACTTGGGCCCGGTCCAACTCGTTAGCCTTTTTATCCCGTTTGGCCCAACTACGGGCCAATCCTTTAAAATTAACGCCCAGTTTTTGAATTCTAATATTTTTCTAAGGTTTTTGACTGTTTTCACTTTTTCTCACGCAATACCAGGGAGACTTAAACCGATTTAATTGCCGGTTCGTGGGTTTTCTCAGTTTTTTGCATAAAATACATTTTCTGACTCAGAAAAACCTTTTGAGTCCAAAAATCATATTTAAATCCTCAAATTCTCACCCTAAAATTTTGGAACCTAATTTGGGCAATATTAATTACTTAATTAAACAATTAATTAAGCTTGGTTCTTATACTCTCCCCACCAAATAAAAAATTTTGCCCTCAAAATAAAAAATTTTGCCCTCAAAATTTGGGATAATCCTTTTGCATCTCGGACTCCAATTCCCAAGTATGCTTCTCCCATAGAAGTCGGGAGTAGGTGCAGTAAAGTCACCCAACACCTTCCTTGCATTATTGGCATTGTTGTTGTTTTCGGCTGCCATGTCTTCTTCCTTGAAGATTTCTGTTAGGTCCTCTACAGAGAGTTGTGCTTTAGCTTCTCTTAGCTTTCGCTTCAAGGTCCTTTCAGGTTCAGGGTCAGCCTCAACAAGAATGCTTTTGTCTTTGCTCCTACTCATATGAAAGAGAAGAGAACAAGAAAATATGGAATCCTCTATGTCACAAAATAGAGATTCCTTGAGGTGTCAGAGGAAAAGAAAAGTAGAAGGAAGAGGTAGAAGAATTCAAACTTAGAAAGATAGAGTTCGAATTGTGCATTGAGGAGGAGTGTTAGTACATAAATAGAAGGATGTGAGAAGAGGGGAAGAAATTTTCGAAAATTAAAGTGAATTAATTAAAAGAAATTTTGAAAAAATGGTAATTGATTTTCGAAAACTAAGATTGGGAAAGAAATTAAGTGAAATTTGAAAAAGATTTTGAAATTATAAATCAAAAAGATATGATTGAAAACTATTTTGAAAAAGATGTGATTAAGAAGATATGATTGAAAAAAAATATAGTTTTAAAAAGATATGATTGAAAAGATATGATTGAAAAACAATTTAAAAAGATTTGATTTTTAAAATTAATGACTTGGCTAACAAGAAATTTAAAAGATATGATTCAGACATTAAACCTTTCTCAACAGAAAAGGTAACATTCTTGAAATGTTGAATCAAATCATTAATTGTTAGCAAGTATTTTTGAAAAATGGAAAGAAATTGATTATGAAAATATATGATTGAAAAGATATGATTTGAAAAAGATTTGATTTTGAAAAATTATGGAAAGTTGAAAAAAATTTGAATTAAAAACAAAATCTTCCCTCTTGTGCCATCCTGGCGTTAAACGCCGAGAATGGTATACATTCTGGCGTTTAACGCCCAAAATGCTACCCTTTTGGGCATTAAACGCCCAGCCAGGTATCCTGGCTGGCGTTTAAACGCCAGTTTTCCTTCCTCACTGGGCGTTTTGAACGCCCAGCTTTTTCTGTGTAATTCCTCTGCTGTATGTTCTGAATCTTCAATTCTCTGCATTATTGACTTGAAAAGACACAAATTAAACTTTTTTGGATTTTTAATGATGAGGAAAAATCAAAATGCAACTAAAATCAAATGAACAATGCATGCAAGACACCAAACTTAGAAGTTTGTATACTACTGACACTAACAAATTGAGAATGCATATGAGAAACAACAAAACACACAAAACAAGAGAATTTAAAGATCAGAGCAAGTAAATCATCAAGAACAACTTGAAGATCAATGAAGACACATGATAAATGCAAGAAGAACAGAAACATGCAATTGACACCAAACTTAAAATGAGACACTAGACTCAAACAAGAAATATTTTTGGTTTTTATGATTTTGTAAATTTTTTTTTTCGAAAATTATATGGAGAAGAAAATAAAGAGATTCAAAATTTTTAATAAGAATTCCAGGAATCATGTAATGTTAGTCTAAAGCTTTAGTCTAAAGGAATTAGACATGGCTAGCCAAGCTTCAGCAGGACATTGCATTCAAGAGCTAAATTGATGATGATCAATCAGCTTTGGTGATGATAAGAACATCACCTTGAAACACTAGAATTCATTCTTAAAAATTCTGAAAAATACCTAATCTAAGCAACAAGATGAACCGTCAGTTGTCCAAACTCAAACAATCCCCGGCAACGGCACCAAGAACTTGGTGCACAAAATTGTGATCATCAATGGCGCCATCAACATGGTACGCTCAATTGCAATCTCAACTCTTTATCACAACTTCGCACAACTAACCAGCAAGTGCACTGGGTCGTCCAAGTAATAAACCTTACGCGAGTAAGGGTCGATCCCACGGAGATTGTTGGTATGAAGCAAGCTATGGTCATCTTGTAAATCTCAGTAAGGCAGATTCAAATGGTTATAGATGATTTATGAATAAAGCATAAAATAAAGATAGAGATACTTATGCAATTCATTGGTGAGAATTTTAGATAAGCGTATGGAGATGCTTTGTCCCTTTCGTCTCTCTGCTTTCCTACTGTCTTCATCCAATCCTTCTTACTCATTTCCATGGCAAGCTGTATGTAGGGTTTCACCATTGTCAGTGGCTACCTCCCATCCTCTCAGTGAAAATGTTCAACGCGCTCTGTCACAGCATGACTATTCAGCTGTCGGTTCTCGATCATGTCAGAATAGAATCCAGTGATTCATTTGCGTCTGTCACTAACGCCCCACAATCGCGAGTTTGAAGCTCGTCACAGTCATTCAATCCTTGAATCCTACTCAGAATACCACAGACAATGTTTAGACCTTCCGAATTCTCTTGAATGCCGCCATCAATTCTAGCTTATACCACAAAGATTCCGATTAAGGAATCCAAGAGATAAACATTCGAGCCTTGTTTGCTTGTAGAACGGGAGTGGTTGTCAGGCACGCGTTCATAAGTGAGAATGATGATGAGCGTCACATAATCATCACATTCATCATGTTCTTAGGTGCGAATGAATATCTTAGAACAAGAATAAGCTGAATTGAATAGAAGAACAATAGTAATTGCATTAATATTCGAGGTACAGCAGAGCTCAACACCTTAATCAATGGTGTGTAGAAACTCCACCGTTGAAAATACATAAGAACAAGGTCTAGGCATGGCCGAGAGGCCAGCCCCCATAATCTAAGAACTAAACGTCCAAAGATGATCTAGAGATCTAAAGTGAACAAAAGATTCAAGTGATCAAAAGATGAAAATACAATAGCAAAAGGTCCTACTTATAGAGAACTAGTAGCTTAGGGTTTACAAATATGAGTAAATGACATAAAAATCCACTTCCGGGCCCACTTGGTGTGTGCTTGGGCTGAGCATTGAAGCATTTTCGTGTAGAGACTCTTCTTGGAGTTAAACGCCAGCTTTTGTGCCAGTTTGGGCGTTTAACTCCCATTCTTGTGCCAGTTCCGGCGTTTAACGCCGGGCAGTTTTGAGCTGATTTGGAACGCCAGTTTGGGCCATCAAATCTCGGGCAAAGTATGGACTATTATACATTTCTGGAAAGCCCAGGATGTCTACTTTTCAACACAGTTGAGAGCGCGCCATGGAGCTTCTATAGCTCCAGAAAATCCACTTCGAGTGCAGGGAGGTCAAAATCCAACAGCATCTGCAGTCCTTTTCAGCCTCTGAAGCAGATTTTTGCTCAGGTCCCTCAATTTCAGCCAGAAAATACTTGAAATGACAGAAAAATACACAAACTCATAGTAAAGTCCAGAAAAGTGAATTTTAACTAAAAACTAATAAAAATATAGTAAAAACTAACTAAAACATACTAAAAACAATGCCAAAAAGCGTACAAATTATCCGCTCATCACACACCATGCAACCTTACTATCTCCTTGATGTACAACCTTGCTAACTCCTCCATAGAACAGTTCACTCGAATAGGCAGAAAATGAGCAGATTTGGTTAAGTGATCAACGATCATCCAAACCGCATCAAATCCCAACCTATTCCTCGGTAAACCAGTCACAAAATCCATCACAATTCCTTCCCACTTCCACTGAGGAATCTCAAGTGGCTGTAGCATTCTCGACGGTTTCTGATACTCTATCTTTACCTTCTGACACGTCAGGCATTTAGATACCACTGTAGCTACATCACCTTTCATCCCGGGCCACCTGAACATCTTCTTTAAGTCAAAATACATCTTTGTGCTTCTGGGATGAATGGAAAACCCATTATTATAAGCTTCTGACAACAAGTCTTGTCTCAAACTCCCGACATCCGGTATGAAAATTTGCCTTTTATATCTCCACAACCCTTCATTATCCTTAGTGAATTCTCCATGCCTTTTCTTGCCAACTGGTTGAAACAATTGCTGAAGCTTTTGCTCATCTTGCTGAGCCCTCTGAATCTTTGTTTTAAACGTACTTGAAATCTGCAACTGATTCAAGCAAGCTCTTCTGGCAACTTCACCAATATCCAGCTTAAGATCCACAAACTTATCCACTGATGCCAGGGCATCTAGGCCAGTTTCACTGACCTTTTCTTTACTGTTTTAGGATAGTTTCATGCATTTTTCCTAGTAAACAAGGCAAGTTTTGGGTGAAAATACACTTACACCTTCATTCAAGCAACTATTGTGAATTTTGCCTGATTTTATGAGATTTATGCTAGAATTACATGATATTTTAGTGATGCATGATCTCATGATTTTGGCTACAGCTTTGATGCACTTTAATTGCTTGATTTCAGGACAAATGAAGCATGGAAGAATCACGTTAGCATTCACGTTAACTTAGTTAACGTGACTACTAACGTGGGATGGCAATTGACTTGCAACATTAATGAGAAAAATGATCACCAATAACGCCTGTGAAGCCATTTCATAGCATATGTTAAGAGCCACGTTAACTAAGTTAACGTGGTACTTAACGTAGAAGGAAAGAAGGACTCCACGTTAATGAGAAACGTGAACTCCAATAACGTTTCTCCTCAACGTTAGTGGTAAAAGTGAACACCACTAACGTTGGGAAACTAGGCAATGCCCCACGTTAAGAGTCACGTTAACTAAGTTAACGTGAACTCTAATGTGGACAAGGATCAACAATGCTAATGTTAGTGACACTCACTTTTGTCACTAATGTTGAATCATTTTCATTGCCTATGTTAACTCTCACGTTAAGATTGTTAACGTGAAAGTTAACGTGGAGTGGGGTTCAAGGAACCAACGTTAGTGACACTCACTTTTGTCACTAACGTTGGAAGATGGCTTCATTACTACGTTAGGAGCCACGTTAACTTAGTTAACGTGGACTCTAACGTAGGGGATTAAGGCAAATAGAGCGTTAGTGACAAAGGTGAGTGTCACTAACGCTCTCGAAGGTGATAGGTGCCCACGTTAAGAGCTACGTTAGCTAAGCTAATGTAAGATCTAACGTGGGAGGAAAAGGGCAAGCAACGTTAATGGGAAAAGTGATTCCCATTAACGTTTGCGAAAAGGGGCACAAGCCAACGTTAATGGAAAAAGTGAGTCCCATTAACGTTGGCCAAGAATTGAGAAGGAACGTTAGAAGTCACGTTAAGACTTCTAACGTAGAGAATAACGTAGGCATATGAGGGTGGAACGTTAGTGGAAAAGGTGAATGCCACTAACGTTCTCGCACCCAGAAATGTATTCCACGATTAATCTCACTAAGTGCCTGAGCCTAATTCATATTTCTCTGCAAGCTGGGCCCACTAAAGATTAGAATTGCTTCAACTCAAAGTCTAAAGCCCACATCCAAGACTTGAAGAACTCACTAGAAGATCATGAAGAGTAGTATATATAGGAGTAGTTTTGAACTAGGAGAGGACTTTTGGCATATTGGGAGAACTACTCTCTGCGTATTTACTTTTCTGTACTTCTATCATGGATTCTTCTTTTCTGCCATTTTTGATTCCTAGAGCTATGAACAACTAAACCCCTTTCATTGGGTTAGGGAGCTCTGCTGTAATTTGATGGATCAATATTAATTTTCATTCGTCTTCTTCTATATTTTCTCTTGATTTTACTAGAAAGCTTTCAATCTTAATTCAATTGGTTAGTTATCTTGGAAAAGAAACTCTCCATAATTGGATCTCTTCGGAACCTTGGAAGAGGAATGAAGAGATCATGCTAGAATTGCTTTCTCATGCTGGACCAATTTGGGTTGGGATGGATATGTGACTATAATCCCCTCAATACTTGAATTGGGAAATGTATGTGGTATAATCAGTGACCATACTTCATCTCTTCTCATGAGCAATTGACCAAGGAATTGGTTATTGATCAAGATTTGAGAGATTGAATTACCAAGGAATTGGGATTCAATCAGTTAAGATTGCCAAGGAGATCAATGAATGCATTGATTGAGGAAGAGATGAGAATGAAGTTGATCCGGAGAATTGCAACATCTCCTAAACCCAATGATTCCCCCATTTCTGATCTTACCCATTCTCTTTAATTTCTGCCTTTTACTTTTATGAGCATTACCCCAATTCCCCATTTAAGATTCTGCACTTTAATTTCTGCTATTTACCTTCTAGTCATTTAAATTTTTGCATCTCAATCTAAATTCTGTTTAGCTCAACTAGCATATTCTTCTAACTAAAGTTGCTTGACCAATCAATCCTTGTGGGATTCGACCTCACTCTATAGTGAGTTTTTACTTGACGATAATTCGGTATACTTGCCGAAGGAAAATTTGTTGAGAGACAAGTTTTCACGCATCATCTACTAGCTAATCTTCCTTAATCCTCATCCAAGCAATGGATAAGGACTTTCGACTCAACGCGTCTGCTACCACATTTGCCTTTCCAGGGTGATAACTCAATTCAAAATCATAATCTTTCAGCAACTCCTTCCACCTCATCTGACGCATATTAAGCTCTTTCTGATAAAAGATAGTACTTAAGACTCTTATGATGAGAAAAAATGCTAAACCTCACTCGGTACAAGCGGTATCTTCAAATATTCAAAGTAAATACAATCACTGCTAATTCCAAATCATGAGTTGGGTAGTTTACTTCATGAGGTCTTAGCTGACGCAATGAATAAGCCACCACATTCCAGTGTTGCATTAACGCGCAACCTAAACCCTTCAGTGACGCATCATAATATACTTCAAACGGTTCATGCAGATCTGGCAAAATCAAAACAGGCGCTGAAGTTAACTTTTGCTTCAAAGTTTGAAAACTTTCTTCACACTCTAACGTCCACACAAACGGTACTTCCTTCCTTGTCAACTTAGTCATCGGTAGTGCAATCCGGGAAAATCCTTCAATCAATCTCCGGTAATATTCGGCTAAGCCTAAGAAACTCCTAACTTCCGTCACCATTGTCGGCCTTTCCCATTCTATCACCGCTTCTACCTTAGAAGGATACACCGATATTCCTCCTTTGGTTACAACATGACCTAAAAACTTCACTTCCTCCTTCCAGAACTCACATTTAACAACTTAGCATACAATTTCCGCTCCTTTAAGATTTGTAACTCAATCCTCAAGTGTTCCTCATGCTCCATTGCCGTCTTAGAATAAACTAAGATATTGTCTATGAAAACCACCATGAATTTGTCCAAAAATGGACGAAACACTCTGTTCATGTAATCCATAAAAACAGTAGGTGCATTCGTTAACCCAAAGGACATCACCGCAAACTCGTAGTGCCCATAGCGCGTCCTAAATATAGTCTTAGGGATATCATCCTCTTTTACCCTTATTTGATGGTAACCAAATCTCAAGTCAATCTTAGAAAACACTCCAGCTCCTTGTAGTTGATCCATCAAGTCATCTATCCTTGGCAGCGGGTACTTGTTCTTCACAGTCACTTTGTTCAACTATCGGTAATCCACACATAGTCGCATTCCTCCATCCTTCTTCTTCACCAATAAATCTGGCGCTCCCCACGGTGATACACTCGGTCGAATAAATCTCTTATTCAGAAGTTCTTCCAACTGAGCCTTTAATTCGGCCAGCTCTGTCGGAGCTATCCTATACAACGCAATTGAAACTGGTCTGGCTCCTGACACCAATTCAATCGCAAATTCAATCTCCCTTTGTGGTGGGAACTCAGGGATATCTTCCGAGAATACCTCAAGAAAGTCTCTAACCACCGAAATCTGATCTAAGTTCTGGGCATCACCCAACGCATTAGCAGTCCACAAGAGATAACCCTGATACTCTTCCCCACTACAATGCACTGTTATAGAGTTCAGGTAATAACCCTCAGCTATTACTGCTCCCTTTTCTCCTTCTGGCATAAATTGAATTGACCGCTCAAAGCAATCCAACAAAACTCGGTTCTTTGACAACCAATCAAACCCCAAAATCATCTCCAATCCAACCATTGGTAAATAGATTAAATCTTGCACAAAGTCTCTAACCTCAAGTTTGAATCATCCTTTCCTACAACCTGACCTAGTCATAACTGTCTGATGCGGAGTATGTACATGCAAATCAAATGCTAACTCTGACACTTTCAAGCCTAATTCCTCAACTTTAGCAAATGAAATAAATGATTGCGAAGCTCCAGTATCATACAATACAACTAAGCTTTTATCACTAATTAGACATATACCTCTCATCAAAGGATCTGCCTTAGAAGCATCCTTGGCATTCATAGCAAAAACTCAACCTTGGTGCTGACTCTGACCTGCATTCAGGTTCTTTTCACGAGTGCAATCCCTCGCCATATGACCAGGCAAACCATAGTTGAAGCAACCACCTAAACCAGTCTTGTAAGAGTCATATGGATGAAATCATCCACAACATACACAAGTCAAATCCGAAGAATTCTTACTCTGATTTCCTCTTCCTTTAGCATATTGAAATTGATTCTGAGTGTTCTTCCTGAAGCCTCCTTGCCCTTGAGGTGCGTATCCTCCTTTCGTAAAACTCTGACCCCTCGGATGAAAATACTTGCCATGTCCCTTGCTAGTGTTCCCTCCATGAGTGTCCTTGGACGCAGCTACTATCTTGGCATACTCCTCAACCACCCTTGCTTTGTTCACCAAGTCAGAGAAGGTATGAATCTCCATAGGAGCCACAACGGTCATTATGTTGTCCTTCAAGCCCCTCTGGTACTTGATGCACTTCCAGTTTTCATAGGTTTTCGGGGCACCCTGACACAGCCTAGAGAACCTACAAAGCTCCTCAAACTTGCTTGTGTAATCTGTCACCGACAAGGTGATGTGTGGAAAACGATCCAACACAAAACTCACCGGCAAGTGTACCGGGTCGCATCAAGTAATAATAACTCACATGAGTGAGGTCGATCCCACAGGGATTGAAGGATTGAGCAATTTTAGTTTAGTGGTTGATTTAGTCAAGCGAATCAAGTTTTGGTTGAGTGGGTTGTATTTAACAGAAGCTAAATTGCTTGAAATGTAAAGGGAGAAGGGAAATTGCAGTAAATTAAAGGACAGGAAAGTAAAATAGACTGAATCTTAAAGAACAAGAAATTAAATGACTGAAACTTAAAGTGCAAGAAATGTAAATTGTAGAAACTTAAAGTGCAAGAAATGTAAATTGCTTGAATGTAAAAGGGATTTGAGGACTGGGATTGCAGAATCTAAACAAAGAGAAATTGAATTGCCACAGTTAATATAGCAGGAATTGAATTGGAAGCAATGAAAGCTTAAACAGAAAATTAAAGTAAAATGCAGCAAGGTTCACAGAAGAACCCAAGTAAATTGTGATCTCAGGACTCAAGAGCTTAGGTAGCAGAGCCTAAAACCCAATTTCCTTCCCAGATCCGAGTTATCAAAGCAATTGACAGAAAATTAAAGAAGAAGCAGTAGAAGAACAGAAATCAAATTCAATTATGCAGAAAAAGATTTAAAGAGATTTTAGATGGGAATTGAGACAGAATTTCCTCAATTTCACACACCTAAAACTCAGAAACAGAAGAGTAGAATTGCCCGAGTAGGAATGAGGAAGGAGATCAGTCAATTCTCCCTTAATCCTCTGAGCTCTCGGTCAAGTCTCTCAAGAACAATTACAAGAAATTCAAAGCTCAAAGAAAGTGCAAAATTCAAAAGCAAAGCCAAAGGTAAGTCCCCAAAAAGTTTTTTTATTACATCCAACTATCTCCTATTTATACACTTTCTATTCTTGGATTTTGGGATCTGGATGGGCTTTTGATTTGGTGAAGAAATGAATTAAAATGGGGTTTTAATTTGAATTTTCGGCCCATGAGAAGTTGCTCCCAGGAGGCTGCCCTGCCCTTGTGGAGGGCAGGGCAGGATTTGGTGCATATTGGTGCGGCCTTGGTGCGGTCTGGTGCATGTTGGTACGCAAAACGCTGCCCTGCCCGCGCCAAGGGCAGGGCAGGAAATGTTGGTGCGCCAGAATTTGCCTTGGTGCGCTGTTGGTGCTGCCAGAATCAAGAATTGGTGCGCCAGAATCAAGAATTGGTGCGCCAGAAATTTCCTTGGTGCACAGGATGCTGCCCTGCCCTCGCGGAGGGCAGGGCAGGAAAATTTGGTGCTGCCAGGATTGAGCTTGGTGCGTGCTGGTGCTGCCAGGAATGAGCTTGGTGCGCCAGATTTTGAGCCTTGGTGCGCCAGATCCGTGCACCATCAAAATGCTGCCCTGCCCTCGCGGAGGGCAGGGCAGTGTTTCCAAAATGATGTCCCGTGTTCGAAACACGGTTGGAACACACGCTCAATTAATTTCCTTGGTTTCTTGGCACGGCACTCAACCTTAGTTCCTTGCTTCTTCCTTGGTCCGTGTTCGATTCTTGTGGCATGCATGGGTGACATTTTTCCTTTGATTTTCTTCCTTGGTGAGCCCGATACTGCCCTTGTGGAGGGCAGGGCAAGGTTCTCTTCTTCTTGGTTCCAAGGCACACTTTTGTGCTCTGCCCTTGTAGTGGGCAGGGCAGAGTTGCCTTCCTTGTTTGGTTCCCTTATGTTGCCCTCCTAGAGGGCAGTGTGCCCTTGTGGAGGGCAATGTTGCCTCCCCCTTTGCATGCGGCACACTTCCTCTTGCTTTGACCACACTTTCCTTTCCTTAGGCTACACTTCTTAGGCCACGCTTTTCCTTTTCTTTTCTTTTCTTCACCTATAATAAACCAAAACAACCACTCCAAGTATCACTAAATTCAAGAGGCTTATAAATCAATTAAAATTCAATTAAAATTAGCTTAAACCTCATGGATTGTCATTAATTTCATGGTGGTTGCTTGATTTAGAGAAGTTATGCATTTTCACTCCAAATCACTTACTTAGGATGCAAGAAAGTGCATAAATGCTAACAAAACAAGTGAAATTAGCTTGAAAAATGGGTATATGATGACTTGTCATCACAACACCAAACTTAAGTCTTGCTTGTCCCCAAGCAAGCATCAAAACTAAGAGAAATTGAAATGAATAAGAAAAGAATACATATCCTTATTATGCAGATAGCAGAACTTAATCTATGGGGTCATTATGCAGACAATGATAACTCAATTATTGTTGCTGTTACATGATATACATTTTGCATCAAAGGTTTGCTAAACTTGCTGTTATAAGACTCACTTTGTGATTCCTCCCTTGCTAACTTTTCTTGGCTTACAATGCTTAACAAGCTTATTATTCTTTTGGAGGTTTGGTGTCAAATGTTGCAGTAATAGCTATTGGCTTTATTTGTTTTTTTCTTTTACTCAACATCTCTCCACCACAGACACTTGGCTCACTAATTCTTCCTAGGATCATTGATGCCCAGCATCTCTTTGGATAACTAAATGTTTTGTATCCAAGTTGCTCTTTATTGTGGATTTTCAATTGGCCATCCCAAATCAGTTGATCTAAGTGACCGGGTTTTAAAATACCCCTTAGAATTTACTCATCCAAGCAGATCTTAGTACAAGAACACCACAGGCATATGTCCTAAGGTTCAAGCTATTGGTGTCCCACCTTTATTCTTTGTTTTTTTCTTGCCATTTTGGCTTTTTCTTTCCCTTTTCTTTCTGTTTTTGTTACCAAGGGCTTTTTCATTATTGATAAGAGTTTTTATAACAGCAAGCTAACTCACACTTGAATAAGAATGATATTATGCAACAATTATTTCATGAGTTATGCATTTATTCAAACACATATACCACCGCCAACTTCCATTCATACTTATGCAACATTGGATATTTTACTTTTCAATTCAAACCAAACTCTTTTATTTAAGCATATGGGAAACAAAACAATTTTTAAGCTAAGTGATGGATAACAAGCATTGTGCAGATTTAGCATTTTTCTAGCTATTTATTAACTAACTAAAATGAAAAGTAAAGAACAGAAATTGCATAAAGTAAAAGAAATAATTGATGGAGGCATATCATGTTTCAGACATGCATCTCCTTATTAAAGACATGAAAGAGGAGATATGAAAGAACTTTGCCACCTTCTAGTGGTCATGGCTGCTGCTTGATTCTCCCTTCTTCTTCTTTCTCTTCCCTGTCTTGGAATAGTCTCGGATCTCTTCACCAGGACATCTTCTACCCCAAACAGAATCTAAGAGTCCTGAGAGCCCAAAATCTTCCAATCTTTTAAAGGTTGACTCAGTATATTGATGAGATCTTGCTTGTTGCTTGGCTAAAAATTCAGGGCATTGTTCAAATGGCTTGATCTCAGGATTGAGTGTTGGCAAATTGTGGGTCAAGTACTCCAACCTTGCTTGCATGTTTTCATCATTCTCCATTCTTTGTACGTGTCTAACTTCTCCCATGGTATGATGAACATTCTTCCATTGATACAGGTTGTGACTATATTCCCCTGCTTTAGCTTGACTAAAATACAGCTTATCATATGATTCTTTGAATTCTTTGTATTGCTCTTTTTGTCCTTCAAGAATCTGTGCTTGAAATTCTTGCTGCTGAGTTATCATTTGTTGTTGCCATCTCTCCTGTTTCTCCTCCATTTGATGCTGCCAAGCTTCTTGTTCCTCTTTTTCTTTCAAAAATTGCTCCATAAATTCTGGATGGGGCTCTAGATATTTCTCTTGGCCTCATTGATTTTGGCCTTGTTGAGCCTGCATGAGTTGCTGAGATAATTCTTCAATTGATCTTTGTAACTGGCTCATGTCTATGGCATCATAAGCTTGATTTCGTCCTTCCTCTCTTTGTGATCTCCTTTGTCTAGGAGCTACTACCCCTTCTTGGTCTTCTTCTTCATTCATTCCTTCCATGCTCTTCTTAGTGATCCCTTTTCCTTTTTTCACCTTTTCTGTATCCTCATCTTCAAAGATTACTCCAGCTTTGTCACAAAGCCTTTGGATGGTGCTTGGATGTCCAAGACCTTTTGATTTGCTTGTGCTATCGGCCATTTCTTGAATACTTTCGGGGTTGATCTCACCTCCATGCAAGATGCAGTATGTCAAGAGTGCTCGTTTGATTGTGACCCAAGAGGCGTTTCCAGTAGGAAGGATAGATCTCCTCACTATTTCATACCATCCCTTAGCCACAGGAGTAAGATTTATCCTCCTTATGTGACTTGGAATTCCCTTTGAACCTCTTTCCCAATCTGTATTCTCCACACATAACCCCTGTAAGATCTCATCAGGATTGTTTTCTATCTGCAATCTGGTTTCATAATTAGGCTCTGCATAGGTTATGGTTCTCAACTTGAGGGCTCTTGTGATAGCAGCTGGGCTAAAACTCACTTCAACCCCTCTGACATAACTTGTGTAGGGAGCACTATTTTTGTTTTCTTTTGCAGCATTTGCATAGAACTCCCTAATCATAACTGCACTGATATCAACAAGAGGAGCACATAAAAGTTGCCACCTTCTTTCTTTAGTGATTTGCCTCATAATGGGATATTCCCCGTCTCTCAACTCAAGGCCTTTCTCATAAATGACATTCTTTGTCTCCATGAACCTATGATATCTCCTTTCATGGAATTGGGATCTAAATTTGGTTGCATCAAAGGATGGAGGTTCGGTTACCATAGGTTCCTTTCCTGGCCTTCTTTTTGAACTTGAAGAGGCCATCAGATTTGAGGTAAGAAGAAAGAAATATGTGTTGTGTTTGGGAAGAGTTTTGGTTCGGTTTTGATGTGTGAGGTAAGGGAATTATGTTGGTTTTGGAAGTGGAAGAGAGTATGGTTTTCATATGAAAGTGGCTTGAATGAGAATGTGTATACCGTGTTGGTGCCAACGGCTACTTATAGGTGAGTTCTTCAAGCCTTCCAACAAAACCATAATAAGAGAGAGAGACTCGTTGGTGTTCATGAAGGGTTGAGATTGATTTGCTCATCCAAGGAATGCATGAGATGGACGGCTTGCATGTGTTGTTGAGGCTTTGACGAGGATCCTTCTTCCATTGGCTGCATGTATCTCGGTGTTCAATGTTGCATGCATGCAAATTTTGTTCCCCATGAGCGCGTTCTCCTAGGCACATGTGACCTTCCTTACATAGCTTCTCCTAGCCGTGACCTCTCCTAGCTTTTGTCTTAATCTTTTTCTCCCACCTGAATCAAAACAGCTAGCTTAGAACATTAATATAATCGTTGGCAACTTATTTTGCAAGGATAAAATAAATTGTTTTGGTTTGTTTAATAGTTATTTAAAAATTTTTTTTTTGTGATCAATTGTGTCCCTAAATAAAATGCTAAAAGTTGGTGAACACCAAACTTATCTTTTATTGAGGGGACGGCTTAACAATGCAAACCGTTCTCACAATTGATGCATTTTTTTTTAAAAAAATTGATGTATGATCCCTTGTCCGTATGGTTTTGAGTCCATGATTGGGAAATGATTTTCTGAACATTGTTGCACATGCAGACACCAAACATAGTGTTTGGTCACATGCTTTATCAAAAGACTTATGCATATGTTCTAAAAAAATAATCCCCTTCTTTGAACAATGAACTTGGGTGTGCCTTAAGGTACACCAAACTTAGAAGTTTGCCATGAGCTTCAAAACGATGCATGCATTTACCAGGCATGAAAATTCAAGATCATATTCAGAGGAATCATAGCTTATTTAATGAAAGAGAAGACAGAAATCTTAAACCATGGGTTGCCTCCCATGAAGCGCTCTTTTATTGTCATTAGCTTGAGATTGAACTCCCTTTAGGGTGGTTGATGTTGGTGATGTCTCAACTTGTCACCTCTCACTGTCAGCTTTCTCTGCGTGCCTTGATGCTCAATTTCCATATGCTCAAGAGAAAGTATTTGGTTGACAGTGTAATAATCTTCTGCTCCCTGCTGTTGATATACTAGTTGCACCTTATCACCTTTAGAAAATCCTTCAGTTGGGATTTTCTTGTTCTTCCACCCTTTGTGAGCCTTTTTCTTGCTCTTCATCTTTTTCTTTCTTGTTGATCTTTCTTTCTTGACAGTTACTTGAGTTGTGATACCTTCCTTCTTGCTTATCACCCCTGCTTCCTTGTGAATCCCTTTTTCTTCTTGCATCCGTTTGTTTTTCTGTTCTACTTCCTTGTCAGTTGATTGCTTTGGAAGAAGATCATCACTCATTTTGCTTGTTTCTTCATCCCTTTGTAATTCTGGAAAGACTTTCAGGATGATGCTCTCCTCATGCATCCTGAGGGTTAATTCTCCTTGCTCTATATCCACAATGGCTCTAGCAGTGGCCAAAAATGGTCGACCAAGTATTATGGAGTCATTTCCATGTTCTGAAGAATCCAGGATCACAAAATCTGCTGGATAGATAAACCTGTCAACCTTAACTAAAAGGTTCTCAATCAGCCCTTTAGGATATACTATTGATTGGTCCACCAATTCCAAGGACATCCGTGTTGGTTTCACCTCCTCTATGCCAAGCTTTTTCACTAAAGAGTATGGGATTAGATTTATGCTTGCTCCTAAATCGCACATCCCCTTGTTGATGAATAGGTTTCCAATAGTGCATGGTAAGAAGAAACCTCCAGGGTCTTCAAGCTTGGGAGGGAGTCCCTTTTTAATGAGTGCACTGCATTCTTCACTGAGCATTACGGTCTCCTTTTCATTCCACTGTTTCTTCTTGTTAATGAGCTCTTTTAAGAACTTGGCATATAAAGGCATTTGTTCCAAGGCCTCTGCCAAAGGTATGTTGATTTCCAACTTCTTGAAAGTCTCAAGAAATTTGTGGAAATGCTGATCCTTTGTTTCCTTGTGAAGTCTCTGTGGATAAGGCAGTGGTGATGTTGAACTCTTCTCCACTTGATGCTGTTTTGGAATTGGTTCTTCCATGATTTGCTTTCCTTTCTTCAAATTCTGTGGTTTGTTGTTCTCTTCTGTGAGTACTCCTGGGACATTCTTGGTCATCATGTCCTTGTTGATGGCTTCATCATTCTTTGTTGGCTCAGTGTCATTATGCTTGGTTGCACCTTGGTTACCATCTGTTAACACTTTTCCACTTCTTAGTTGCACGACCTTGCATTCTTCCTTTGGGTTGGGAATGGTGTCACTAGGTAGTGAACTTGATGGCTTCTCAACAGAGATCTGTTTGGAGATTTGTCCAATCTGCCTCTCTAGATTCTTCATGGAGGCTTCTTGGTTCTTTCTTGTCAATTCTTGGTTCTTCATCATTTTCTCCATGAGCAACTCTAGATTGGTAATCCTCTGGGATTCTTGTGAAATTGGTTGGTTTTGGGGTGTTGATGGATGATGATAGGTGTTTTGATTTGTTGGGTGGTTGTTAGGTGGATAATGGTTAGAGTTGGGGTAGTTATTTTGTGGTTTTCTATATGTATTTTGGTTAGTGTTTGGCTGGGAGTTGTGGTTTGTGCTTTTCCAATTGTTCTGGCCTGTGTTCCTTTGCCATGGTTGTTGGTTTTGATTATGGTTGTCTCCCCATCTGAGGTTGGGATGGTTCATCCAAGATGGATTGTAAGTATCCCCATAGACTTCATTTGTTCCAGGATTTTGGTTGTGCATGTATTGGACTTGCTCTTGCTGTTGCTCCTCTTGAGTTTCTTCATTTTGCACCCAAGTAGTTGGTGGTTTGCTTATGGTGCTCACTGCTGCCACTTGCAAGCCATCAATTCTTTTGGCCATTTGCTCAAACTGTTGTTGAATCTGCTGCTGCATCATCTTGTTTTGAGCTAAAATTGAATCCACTCCTTCCAACTCCATTACTCCTCTTCTTTGTGATGGTTGGCGTTGTCTTTGATGAGCAAAGAAATATTGGTTGTTGGCCACCATATCAATGAGGTTTTGAGCTTCCTCTGTGGTCTTCATGAGTTGTAATGAGCCTCCGGCAGAGTGATCAAGAGCTTCTTGAGCTTTAAGAGTGAGTCCCTCATAGAAGTTCTGTAACTTGTCCCACTCAGTGAACATCTCTGGTGGACATTTCCTCAATAATGCCTTATATCTTTCCCATGCTTCATATAAGTTTTCAGCCTCCAATTGAGTGAACGTTTGAACCTCAGTCTTCAACCTTAGGATTCTTTGAGGGGGATAAAATTTGGCAAGAAACTTGCTCACCAAGTCATCCCAAGTGTTGATGCTTTCTTTTGGAAAGGTCTCGAGCCATTGAGTGGCTTTATCTCTGAGAGAGAATGGAAAGAGCAACAACTTGTAGCTATCAGGAGGTACACCATTGGTTTTCACCGTGTCACAGATTCTCAAGAAGGTAGACAAATGTTGATTTGGATCCTCCAAAGGCCCTCCTCCAAAAGAGCAATTGTTTTGAACCAGAGTGATGAGTTGTGGCTTTAGTTCAAAATTGTTTGCATTGACATTAGGAGGCAGAATGCTACTTCCACAGTGTCTGGCATTTGCAAATGTGTATGAAGCCAAGACTCTTCATTGTTGTTGATTATTGTTGACTCCTTCTCCTGGTTGATTGGGATCTCCTTCCATTTCTTGGAATTCCTCCTCAGATTCTTCTTCTCCAATAACGTTCTTCCCTCTTTCAGCTCTTCTTATTCTCCGAAGAGTTCTTTGATCAATTTCAGAGAGAATAGGGGAAGATCTTCCTGTACCTGACATACAAACACACAACAATAAACACACAAACCCAGAAAGCCAATGAAACTTCAATCTATAGCTAGAATGAAGTTTTAGTTAGTTTAAGCAAAAATTCAAACAGTTAGTGTGTTAGTAGGAATTAGAATAACAGAAAAGAAAAAGTGCTTAATCTAGACCTCCACTTCACTTAATCATTGTCAATCTATTTCAACCCCCGGCAACGGCGCCAAAAACTTGATGTGTGGAAAACGATCCAACACAAAACTCACCGGCAAGTGTATCGGGTCGCATCAAGTAATAATAACTCACATGAGTGAGGTCGATCCCACAAGGATTGAAGGATTGAGCAATTTTAGTTTAGTGGTTGATTTAGTCAAGCAAATCAAGTTTTGGTTGAGTGGGTTGTATTTAACAGAAGCTAAATTGCTTGAAATGTAAAGGGAGAAGGGAAATTGCAGTAAATTAAAGGACAGGAAAGTAAAATAGACTGAATCTTAAAGAACAAGAAATTAAATGACTGAAACTTAAAGTGCAAGAAATGTAAATTGCAGAAACTTAAAGTGCAAGAAATGTAAATTGCTTGAATGTAAAAGGGATTTGAGGACTGGGATTGCAGAATCTAAACAAAGAGAAATTGAATTGCCATAGTTAATATAGCAGGAATTGAATTGGAAGCAATGAAAGCTTAAACAGAAAATTAAAGTAAAATGCACCAAGGTTCACAGAAGAACCCAAGTAAATTGTGATCTCAGGACTCAAGAGCTTAGGTAGCAGAGCCTAAAACCCAATTTCCTTCCCAGATCCGAGTTATCAAAGCAATTGACAGAAAATTAAAGAAGAAGCAGTAGAAGAACAGAAATCAAATTTAATTATGCAGAAAAGGATTTAAAGAGATTTTAGATGGGAATTGAGACAGAATTTCCTCAATTTCACACACCCAAAACTCAGAAACAGAAGAGTAGAATTGCCCGAGTAGGAATGAGGAAGGAGATCAGTCAATTCTCCCTTAATCCTCTGAGCTCTCGGTCAAGTCTCTCAAGAACAATTACAAGAAATTCAAAGCTCAAAGAAAGTGCAAAATTCAAAAGCAAAGCCAAAGGTAAGTCCCCAAAAAGTTTTTTTATTGCATCAAACTATCTCCTATTTATACACTTTCTATTCTTGGATTTTGGGATTTGGATGGGCTTTTGATTTGGTGAAGAAATGAATTAAAATGGGGTTTTAATTTGAATTTTCGGCCCATGAGAAGTTGCTCCCAGGAGGCTGCCCTGCCCTTGTGGAGGGCAGGGCAGGATTTGGTGCATGTTGGTGCGGCCTTGGTGCGGTCTGGTGCGTGTTGGTGCGCAAAACGCTGCCCTGCCCGCGCCAAGGGCAGGGCAGGAAAAGTTGGTGCGCCAGAATTTGCCTTGGTGCGCTGTTGGTGCTGCCAGAATCAAGAATTGGTGCGCCAGAATCAAGAATTGGTGCGCCAGAAATTTCCTTGGTGCACAGGATGCTGCCCTGCCCTCGCGGAGGGCAGGGCAGGAAAATTTGGTGCTGCCAGGATTGAGCTTGGTGCGTGCTGGTGCTGCCAGGAATGAGCTTGGGGCGCCAGATTTTGAGCCTTGGTGCGCCAGATCCGTGCACCATCAAAATGCTGCCCTGCCCTCGCGGAGGGCAGGGCAGTGTTTCCAAAATGATGTCCCGTGTTCGAAACACGGTTGGAACACACGCTCAATTAATTTCCTTGGTTTCTTGGCACGGCACTCAACCTTAGTTCCTTGCTTCTTCCTTGGTCCGTGTTCGATTCTTGTGGCATGCACGGGTGACATTTTTCCTTTGATTTTCTTCCTTGGTGAGCCCGATACTGCCCTTGTGGAGGGCAGGGCAAGGTTCTCTTCTTCTTGGTTCCAAGGCACACTTTTGTGCTCTGCCCTTGTAGTGGGCAGGGCAGAGTTGCCTTCCTTGTTTGGTTCCCTTATGTTGCCCTCCTAGAGGGCAGTGTGCCCTTGTGGAGGGCAATGTTGCCTCCCCCTTTGCATGCGGCACACTTCCTCTTGCTTTGACCACACTTTCCTTTCCTTAGGCTACACTTCTTAGGCCACGCTTTTCCTTTTCTTTTCTTTTCTTCACCTATAATAAACCAAAACAACCACTCCAAGTATCACTAAATTCAAGAGGCTTATAAATCAATTAAAATTCAATTAAAATTAGCTTAAACCTCATGGATTGTCATTAATTTCATGGTGGTTGCTTGATTTAGAGAAGTTATGCATTTTCACTCCAAATCACTTACTTAGGATGCAAGAAAGTGCATAAATGCTAACAAAACAAGTGAAATTAGCTTGAAAAATAGGTATATGATGACTTGTCATCACAAGGAACCTTGCTTCAACTGTATAAGTTTTATCTCCTTTGCTTCCTTTGCATATTCAGGAAAGTATTTCTTGTAAAAGGCCGTCTGAAATACATCACAAGGAACATCAGCATTCTGGACCTGTAGCAACTGGCATGCTACTTGCCACCAGTGCTGGGCCTCTCCCGCAAGCTGATAACAAGAAAATTTAACATATTGGTTATTCAGAACGTGCTAGGCTTGTAAAGCACGCTCCATAGCCTGGAACCAGTTGTCCGCTTCTGTAGGATTGGTTTATCCTCAGAAAATTGGTGGATGAACCTTGAGAAAAATCGCCAAGGTCATCGGAGCACCTCCCATGTTATCGCCATTTCCTTCAGCATTGTCATGTGCATTTCCTTCACCATTTTCGTTTTCGTTTCTAGCCGGTTGGCCTAATCTCTGTACAGCTTGCAGAGTCACAGCAGCATTAGCCTCCATAGTGTTCGCAAGGTTTGCCAAGGCTGCCATGAATTCGGCATGGTTGTCAGCCGGTTGCTCATTCCTACTTCTCTCGTGAACGTGCTCGACCTCATCCGCGAGTGGCCATTAGGGTTCGTATCTACACCAAACAATCGATATCCAGGTGATCAGTCTCAATATCAAAAGCCTAGTGCTTCAATGATCCCAATCAAGCACTCACAAACAAGCATGCTAAGCATATATCAAACAGATAACCTAATAGCATCAAGGAAAAGACACATAGAGTATGCAATAAAGCACAATCAGTCCATCCCTTAGGCTCACGAGGATGCACTGCTCTAATACACATTAAATGTAACACCCTAATTACCCTAAGCTTTACCTCACATCGTAAAGCAAAGGTTAATTAGAGATTACGATAGTTTTAATTCATACATATAATATATAGAAGAAATAATATAATTTAGAAGCCCAATGAAGGATATAGTTCAAAAACAGAATTTCAAAAGCGCAAAATGTACTAACGATACTACTAACTTAAATCACAAGATATAGATATAATATAACAAAAGAAAGGAGTATAATATCATAAGAATCTAGCCATGGCTCACGGAGTCTAAGCCGGCTAGCTATATACAGACATACAGAAAACAGACAGTTTAAAACTAGCTTATACAAGTTTTTCTCTCTCAAATACAAGCCTCTAGGCAAAAACAAAATACAAAAGCGAGAGATGTATATATATATATATATATATATATATATATATATATATATATATATATATATATATATATATGTACAAAACAAATAAAAAAGACTCCATGAGTAATAGCATCTTCCGCTTCTGTCACCATCTAAGCAAGTCACCGACCTGGGTTGTGACCTGCATATGAAAAACAACAACAGAATATGGTATGAGAACCGGAGGTTCTCAGTATGGTAACAGTGCCCAGTGATGTAATATATAAGACCCCGGGACGCCAAAGGCAATCCTAAGCCTCATATTCATCACAAGATTTCAATCTTAAGGCATAACTAAAACAATAAAGCATATATAAAACCTTATCATAATAAAAGTGTAATCTAACTTAGTGGATTCTCTAACTAACAACTCTCTGCTGTCCCAGAGCCTTCAACAACCGATCCTCCATGCGATCCCATCGCCATCGCCTTCCGAACCTCTTCAATCCCAGTAAAAAGCACAATTATATACAATGCAAGTAAAACACAAGTATTGGCATGTAGAGCAAATAAGTCAAGTAGCAATTAGGCATGTTATACAATTAGGTATACAATTTCAAGTCGGCAAAGCACTCAAACAGGTAGAAAATTCACATGATGAATGTCTATCCTACTGGCTATGAAATCACATTGTCGGTTCAACTGCCAACCCGACACACCTCCTTGGAGATGTCGTCCTTCGGAATCATCATTGGGAACCCCCGAGATATGGTGCTCGGATCATCGTCCGGGATTTTATGCTGCACACTCTATTGATCCGAAGGCATGCGAGCGAGATATTCTTACCACAAACCTCACATCTCAACGTAAGTGGGATTAACCACTGTCCTTATGCTGCCACTGCTACCTCGACAGGCGGGATTAACCACCGTCCCTGCTAGGTGTATAGTGTCTCATAATCTCAATATAAAACAATAGTTCAGTGGTTTTTCATAAAGCATTTTCAACACATCAATGAATCATTATTTCACATTCAAGTCCTCGACTCGTCTCAACCACTGTCCAATCAACATTTCCATTTCGAGTCCTCAACTCAGCTCAACTATTATCAATTCACTTTCAGTTTCAAACTCAACAGTTCATCAATTCTCATTTCATGTACCAACCTGCCTCTACACGCCATCAAATCCATCCTCAGTACACCCGAAACCTAAGCCTCCGTTTTCTAAATTTTCATAATAATATCAACTAAAACTTTTAGGTTCTTTCCCATGTTCTCATACTCAAAAATAAGCCCAAAAGCCTTAAAACAGTGTTACAGAAGCTTAAAAACTTGTTGGGAAGGAGAAATAGTTGAAAACAAAATTTAAATTTGAGAAGTAGGGCGTGTGCGTACGCACAGAGGTGTGCATGCACACGCACAAATAGATTTTTAAAATGTGTGTGTACGCATAGAGGTGTGCGTACGCACAGGTACCAAATTTTGCAATTCTGTTCACTTTGACAAGTTGTGCTAGCGCCCTCTACAGATTACCTTTCCCAACGTGTGTGCGCACATGTTGTAAACGTTCATTGGGTACGTGCGCGCACAAGCTGTGCTAGCGCTCTAAATAGATTGCCTGCCTCTGCGTGTGCGTACGGATAGGTCTGATGTGCGCACAGGTTGAAAATTTCACAGGGGTGTGCGTGCGCACAAGGCTGTGCATGCGCACATACCAGAAATCACAAAATTTTGCACCTTTGAAGAATTTCAGACTTTCACACCAATGTTTGAATGATCATAACTTTCTCTACAAAAATCAGAATTTCACAAACTTTATATCAATTTGAAGAGTTTTCAATAAACTTAATTCTAGACCAATTTCAACAAATTTTGAAAATCGAAGTAGAAGCTATGATCAGACAAAGTTAACCAAAATTCCCTTTTTACCAAATTTTCACAAATACTCACTTTACCCACTTTCACAAACCACATCCAACTAAAACAATACCAAACTTCCATTTGCAGCACATTCTACCCTCTTGAGTCACAATTCACCATTCTCAACTATCAAACATCAAATATATGACACTAAGGTCAATTCTCCACCAACACATTCACCAATCATCATTTTATCACTATCAATTTTTATCATCAATCTCATTCATGCTTTATATCAATATCCAACAATATACAATCATTCAAGTCATCAAACATCATACCTCAACATAATTATTTCTCAATATAACAATATCAATTCAACATACATCATCAATCAACCATCATCAACAACCACATAAATCCAAACCTATCCTATTGGTCACTAGCCTAAGTGTCCATGAATATTATATACTACATAGAGAAAACCGAAACCATACCTTGGCTGATTTTCAATATACCAACAACCCAAATTGAACTGAACTCAAGCTTTAAACCACAAGCAAGCCTCCACTTCCGCTCCAACAAGCACCAACAAGTTTCAATAGCTTCAAAACTCACAATAATGAAGCTATATACACACAAATCATCACTAATCAACCTGGGGCTCATCATAATCAAAATTTCACAAGAGTTCAAGATCTTTTACCTTTCCCAACAGTTTTGGAAGCCAAAATCTAATGCTAAGCAAGAGTTAGAGTGAACCTAAACAGCCAAAATCACAAAATTTCACTTAATCAAAACCCTAGGATTCGAAATTTTTGGAGACAAGAACTGAGAAGATTTCGTAGTTATCTCACTACTTTCTTGGGTGGATTTTGTAGAGCTCTTCACGAGGAATGCATGGCCACAAACGGTGCGGCGATCGGAGCTCCGTAGCTCAAGATATGAGCTTGAGAAGTTAGGAATGAATAGTGCTCATGGGGTTTCTCTTCTCCTTCTCTTCTCAGCTGGTGGTGTTGTGTTTTAAGAGTGTTATAGCTGATGGGTCCACTTAATGAACCCATTTATATGTTGGGCTTGGGCCCAACTTGGGTCCGGTCCAACTCGTTAGCGTTTTTAGACCATTTGCCCCAACTTCGAGCCAAACCTTTAAAATTAATGCCCAGTTTCGACTTCTAATATTTTTCTAAGGTTTTTGACTGTTTTCTCTTTTTCTCGCGTAGTATCGGGGAGACTTGAACCGGTTGAACCGGTTCGCGATTTTTCTCAATTTTTTGCGGAAATTACATTTTCTGACTCAGAAAAACCTATTGAGTCCAGAAATCATATTTAAATCCTCAAATTCTCACTCTAAAATTTCAAAACCTAATTTGGGCAATATTAATTACTTAATTAAATGATTAATTAAGCTTGGTTCTTACACTTTGAGCTTTAATTCCCTTGCATGCTTATTTGCTTTCTTGCATTTTAATTTATATTTTCTTGCAATCTCATACCCCCTTGACCTCATAGCCAATAATATGACACTTAATTGTAATTCCTAGGGAGAACGACTCAGGAGTTTAAATACTCTTGGTTATTTGATTTGAATTATGACTTATCTTTATTTTAAACATTAATTGAGAGTTACTTGTTGGTCTAGACTATGCTTGCAATGAGATTCTATTTTTGTGAATTTATAGATCAACAATAATTCTCATATCAAGTTTATGGCACTGTTGCCAAGGAGTTGCAATGTGTGCTTACTGTTGGCTATTGTGCATATGTGAATATTGTGAATAGCTTAATTTTTGTTTGATGTGCATATATTGCTTGCTTATTTTTGCCTATTATTAATATGTGAATATGTGAATAGTTTGCTTTTGATTGATTTCTTATTTTTGCTAGTTTTGGGAGTTTATTTTACTTGTTCTTACTATCTTTTGTTTTTATTTTCTTTTTATCTTATGAATTCTCACCCATTGCATTATGAGTTTTGTTGCTATTGTGTTATAGGAATTGGGAGTTTCAAATACTTGTACATAGATGGAATAGAAAGAATTCACGACGAGATGTGAGTGCACAAGCTTTGGAATCTCAAAAGCCTTAGAGAATACAAGCATGGGTGGGATTTCAAAGAGCTTCTCAATAAAGTCCAACTTAAGGACTCTAAATAGAAGTGCTAGGTGGGAGACACCGCACCATAGTAACATTGCTCCAACCCTTCTCTTTGTTTATAATTTGGCTTAATTGCATATTTGTTTGTATTGGTTAGTCTAGGATTAGTTTAATTTTGAGTTTAGTAGGTTAATTTGCATGTGGGTCATGAAATTTTGAATGTTTGAAGGTTTGGGGATGAGATTTTGATTGAGCTAACGTTGAGTACCTTAGAAATATTGAGAAATTTTTTTGGAAAACAGGGCATCTGTACTTGCGCACACAACTTCTATTTTCTGCGTCCTTTGCGTGCGCACCAACCTGTGCACACGCACACTAATGGTTATGCCCTCTGTTCGCAGTGCCAGCACAGCTTGTGCGTGGGCGTTCCCCTATTTTTCCTTGACCTGTGCGTGCACACAGACTTGTGTGTGCACGCACACATGACCCTTCCCAAGTAAAAAAAAAAAGTGTTCTGTGTGTGCGCATAAGCCTGTGCGTACCCACAGATCTTAGCTCCCTCTCTATTTGGAGATTCGCACAGCTTGTGCGAGCGCACACCTTCCCTGTTTAACCTAGTATGCGTACGCCCAAGTGTTGTTTTGGCAGAATTTTTATTGCACCCTGAATTAAGCCCTAACACACTTCCACCCCCTCCACCCTTCTCTTCTCTTGCTTTTCCCTCTTCCCTACTTGCTCTACTTTGTTTTGTTTTCATTTCATTTCCATTTTAGTAATTATATTAGTTTTACTTTAGTTGTTTGTAATTGAATAAGTTGCAAGTGTTTGAGTGATGAATGATTCGGTTGCTTCTTGCTTGAATTTTGGTTTAATTGTTGATGAATATGTGCACTAAGCATCAAGTCTTTGTGTGATTACCTAAATGCTTTTTTGAGTTTGATTCATATGTTGTAGCTACCATATGTGTTAAACTATATCCTTGTTTGGCAACTTAATAATGAATTATGCACTTTTATGTTAGTGAATTGAGTTGAATTACTTATTCATCATGGTTCATAAATCAATACAACCACATAATAAGATACTTGTTTGTTTTTAATGCTTTGCATTTGTTTGAGTGACTTGACTTGATTGTTATCAAACTTGTCACTTTTTGCAACAAGTACCTTTATTATGTGACTATTGCATTATATGTCATGATGAATAAGGAGTTTTCTTTTCATTCTTGGATTGGTTATTATTGATTATGTCATTTTCTATTCATCTTGTGTTTTCATGTGCACAATATCAATATCCAATATCTCTTATATTCAATTCACTTTAGTTATGGTTACCTAGGTTTGTTTTTGCCTTTACTCTTGCTTATTCTTTTGTTGTCACCTAGGCCACTTAATTGAGGAACACATGCTATTTCTTGTGCTTGTGTGGTTTCTATTTTTACTTGGCCAATGTGTGTGTTCTAAAGTGTGCGCACACTTAGAATACACACATTGTCTTTTATCCTACCACACTACTATGACTTTTTCCTTAATTCTTGTTTAATTGCTTCTACAATAACCCGAGCCCTAGTACCCACCAGCTAAAGGTGGAGCTTCATAGTTTTTCACTCTCGAATTGAGTGCATACACGGAGGATCGTGCAATATTTAAGTGTAGGGAAAGATCCACAATTTTGGGGTGTAAATTTCTCTTTCTCCTTCTCAACACTTTCCATCATTTTCTTATTTTAATAGTATGTTTTTTTGTGAATAGTTATTAGTATTGCATGATATTGCATTTTTGCTTAGTTGCTTGTATATATCTTAGCTTGTTTATAGTTTATTTTTGGTAAATATTTGCATTATTGGAAATAAGTTTGGGTAAAACAACAAAGAATTTTCAAGAAATTCCATTTAGGGCATTCCATTGATTAGATTTGAAAACTTGTTTTTGAACTTGCTTGAAGTATTTTTATGGAACATAGAAAAGAGCTTGAATAAAATACCTAGTGAGATTTGAGCCTTTACTGTATGGTTGCATATTTTCAACCATAGATTTTGTTCTTGTATGTTATACTCTTTTATAATTGAGATCATAGATTTGCTTGAATCTTTATGTCCTATATTTGATGTTTTGAATGCATTTAGTATGATTGAGGCCATTTTTGAACTGAACTCACTTAACCCATATGGCCAACCCTTACCTCTACCTTTGTAAACCACTTTTGAGCCTTTAATTCCCCTTTGTTCTAATTTTAAGCACATCATTCACCTAAGCGAAAGACCATTATGTCCATGAATTATATCTTTGATTAGCTTGGGTTTGAGTGTGTATGTTATTCAAGTGTGGGGGGGGGGAATTTGTGGAAAAATATTTGTAATTAGTTGTCTTTGGGTATTCATGGTAAAAATTTTGGAAAAATGGGTAAACACACATGCCTTCATTAATTAAGACATATGCATCTTTTTTTATATGATAAAAGAAAAAAAAACTTTGGTGTACATACTTTGTTTACAAAAAAAAAAAGAAAAAAGAAAAAAAGAGAAGAAGAAAAAGAAAAGAAAAAGAAATGATAATAAGAATGTAAATAAAGGATGCATATGTGTGTGAATTAGAAAGAAGATGCATGAGTGAATGTGAAAAAAAAAAGAGGTGAACGGGAAGTTAGGTTGGTTTCTTTAGTGTACATAAGTTGATATAAGATTAGGTGGGATGCTTGAGCTAATCAAAGATCCAATCTATTAGCCCACTTAACCATATTAATCTTACCTTTACCCTGACCCCCATTACAACCCTCAAAAGCCCTCATGATATTTTTATTCATTCATCAAGTATTAGTTGATTGTTAGATGACTTGCAAATCCTAGAAAACATTATTAAAGGAAAATTGAGTGACTTAAACCCTAAACACTGAGCGACTAGAGTGTATACACAACGGTGAGGGATTCAATTGCTCAATTCTATGAATCCATCTCTTACCTTGTATCTTCTTGCAAGTTGCTTGTTAGTCTTTGAAAATTTCAAATCAAATCTTTGGATATTGATCATATTGCATTGATTACTTTGCCTTGGCCCTAATTATCTGCTTTGGATTGATTGAGATTCTTTTGTTTGTTTTTGCCAAACTCAATAGAGACCATAGTATATATATAGATAGATAGCATTTAGTATAGTTGTAACACCCTAATATTCAAATCCTTATGCTCGAGTCATAAGTCAATGATTTTACGGTGGTACGACTCTCAGGTGGATTTTTAATATATAAACATAGGTAATTTCGAAAGGAGTATTAATCGAGAAGCCTGAAAAGAGTAGAAATAAAATCGCGAGACGTATCACTCACGATTCGACAACGAAAAGATAAAACGTGAAGCCGAAAGCGATATATGGACAAGGCATAAAGGAGATTAAGAGATAGATAACAGATAGATATATATTAACATAAGTAAATAGCCACTAGTCGCGACCCGCGAAGTTTAGGCCGGCTAGGGTACAGTATGAAAGTAGTTGACAACAGTACATCCTAATCTCTCCCAAAGGAAACATGAGAGCCTCTATAGGCAAGTTCCAAAAGAGTTCAACACATAATATAATATCTTCAAAACAAAGGTGGAGAGATTCTAAGCAAAACACAAAGTAGAGAAAATAAAGATCTTCGCCGGCTCTCAGACGAACCACAACTCACTTCTGAGCACCTGGACCTGTATCTGAAAAAACAAGAGATATATACGGAATGAGAACCCCGGGCCCATGGGTTCCCAGTACGGTAAAAGTGCCAAAGGAATACAATGCACTGCAATAAAAACTCACTAAGCATCCTAAACTCCTTTTCACCAAGTATCCAGCCTAGATTCTCACTAATCCATAAATAGACATCTGTCGTAAGGGGATACTAAATCTAGTTCATGTTACACACGTTTCCCAACTCGCTGATTCTTACACGAATCAGACTCAGAATCATAAGCAAAACCATCACCAGTTGTTCTGTCTCAGCAACTCTATATCAATACTTCATACCCTCGTCTGGAGCTAGTGAAATCACATCACTGCGTCTACCCAGGGGACTCAAATTATCTCATTCAAAAATCATCATCATCATGCAATCGCATTATCAATTCATCTCATCAAGAACAGCCACCAACATCCACCAATACCAACATGAGGGATCTCTCAGTTGTACAAACACAAGCAATACAGCCAAGTAATACACAAATAAGGGACAAGTAGAACAAGTAGCACGTAATCAGGTAACATAGCATGTATGATATAGAAATCCAAAACAAATAGGCAAACCCAAACAATTCAAACATATGCAAATGATGTATGCCTGCCCTATGGCTGATGATATCATCTGTCGGTTATATAGCCAACCCGACATGTCCTGGTAGCTAACCATTGGACAGAAACACCCCTTGCGGAGCAAGTAGGTTTGAGCTACAACCCCCTTGCTACTACCCGCTCAACCCAGAGCCAGTGGAACAACCACTACTGCGGCTACTACCCAGGCGGGTGTTTAAAAGCTCAACCTGGAGCGAGTGGATTCACCACTACTGCCGCTACTACCCAGGCGTCACAATCTCTGACCTGGAGCAAGTGGGACAAACCACAACCCTTGCTACTGCCCAGGTATCTTAACCATTAACCCGGAGCAAGCGGGACGAACCACAACCCTTGCTACTGCCCAGGTATCTTAAACATATATTCATTCAATCTCAATTCATATTATCAATCCTCGGTGTTATCAAATCTCAAGCATTAACCCGGAGCAAGCGGGACGAACCACAACCCTTGCTACTGCCCAGGTATCAGAGTTACATTCATTCAAAACTCCATAATTAACTTATTTATCATAAACATCCTTTTCTTTCTCATACCCAGAGCAAGTGGACAACGCCACTGCCTACTACCCGGGGTTACACATCACATTTCAACATTTTCCATTATTATCCATTCAACACATTCATTCATTAATCATATATGCATTTATACTCAGCCATAATCAATAATGGCTTTGCCGTGACCCGGCAATAACTCAGCCATCCGGCTCATGGTTCAATCAAGAACCAGCCATTTATCAATAGATATAGCCCTTCGGCTCATGGCATACACGGTACTCCTACCGTCATCCTCCATATCTCATATAATCATCGTTGGTCACCATTGATCATAACTTTTCCCCTTGCTTCACTCGCAAGTTACCACATCCCCTAGTTCCTTTCTCATTACTAAGCATATCATAATGATTTAATACATAAGGGGTGAGATCGGAGGCTTAGAAGTATGAGATTTGGCTTTTAGAACTCAAAAATCAACTTTGGGATGAAAACAGGGCCACGCGTACGCGTACTCCACGCGCACGCGTGGATGCCCACAACGCTCATCGACGCGTATGCGTCATACACGCGGACGCGCGGATTGAAACACAGCCAAACGACGTGTAAGCGTCAGCCACGTGTACGCGTGGATGCATTTGCGCCCCAGGCACAAAACTGGCACAACTCTGGCACAACTCTCGGGAAAATGGCTGGGCATTGGGTGCAGCGCATCGACGCGCACGCGCACACCACGCGCACGCGTGGATGGTGCCTTTTTGAAGAACGACGCGTACGCGCCAAGTGCGCCTACGCGTGGAGGGTCATTCTGCTAAAAATTTTCTAAGTTAAAAGCTGCAGAATTCATAGATTCAACCCCCAATCTTCCGACGGACATAACTTCCTCATTTTAAATCGTTTTTCACCCGTTCTTCGAACGGCAGGGACATCCCGGATCCAATTTCATTTCTAAACAGATTTGGTACAAAACAGAGATCCGTAGTCCAAGTTATGTCCCGTCAAAGTATGCCCAAAAACCATGTTTTTCATACAAAACCACAAGGTGCCATTTTCAAAACAAGCCATTTTCAACTCTTTTCAAAATCAACCAAAACATGCCAATTTTTAACCCTTTTTGAAATCAATCAAAATATACCAAGATCAACATCAAGCCTCCTCAACTCATACATTAATACTTTACCACGATTCACAGAACCGCCATATAACCATTTTTACCCATTTCGACAAATGGCGAAATTACAAACACATTAACATGTCACACATCCTTCCCCATCCCAATTTCCAACAATACTATTTCCAATCGGTCATCATTATACATAATCAATATCATACTCACTATCACGTGGTTCCACCCACAAATCAACCTTAATCATTCCTCAAGCATATATCACAACATACATATCTCTCATGTATCATCATACCATCAAGGCATCAATAATCATAATCACATATATGACCACATAATATATCCCAACCAAAACCAAACATACCTCATCTACATAATTTCACCAAAATTACCAAATTCCACACTTCAACTCCTCAAACCTTATTATTCAATAACCAACCCAATCATTCATATATTCATTATTTAAAACTCATCCAATCACTTGTGTCATCATACAATGCACACATCAACTTACCTTCCTTACCTCTTCTCGGCCTCCAGCCCAAAATTCACGGCCTCCGGCCCAATTTCACAATTTAAAAGCATAAACCACAAATCAATACTCATTACCCCATACATTCAATTCTCAATACACCAAACATACAAGGCCACACAATTCTCAACCCAATCATTAATTCACATTACATACCAACTATGCATATTAGCACCAACCATTTACACAATCCAAACTTAATCCTAGGGGCATCTAGCCTAGGAATTCTCATCACACCACACGATACTTAAATGAAACTTAAGCCGTACCTCTTGTAGCCAAATCAATTGAGCCTCTTCTTTGGAAGTCTCCACCAACCTTAGCTCCAAGCCTCACCAAAGCTCCTCAAGCAACACCAATCTCCCAATTGTGCACCAAAACTATCAAATGCACTAACATAACCAATATTACATACATACATCAACCTAGGGCTCATAAAGATGATAAATCACAAGGGTTTAAGCACTTCTTACCTCAGCCCATATGAAGTAGGGATAGAACCCACTTAGAATCCATGTTGGAGTATCCCTAAACACCCAAAATCACAAAATTTCAACACTAACTTCCCAAAAACGTGTAACAGTGGGGAATTTCGAAAACTGGGCAGAGATGAATGGAATACTCACCACAAAACTTAGATAGAATTGTAGAGGATGAGAAGAGCGACGCGTGGCCGCAAACGGCTCGTCAATCGGAGCTCCGTAGCTCAAGTTATGGTGGTTTGAAGATCAAAGAGAGTTAGGTTTTCTCTCTTCTCTTCTCTCTTCTTAATTCAGCGCCCCAACCCTTCTTTTTAGGGTAAAATGAGCTGAAATGCTCATAACTAATGTTTATATATGTTGGGTCTTGGGCCCACTTAGGCCCGGTTCACTTATTTTTGTCCGTTGGCCCAATTTTGGGCCAAAACCTTTAAGATTAGCGCTCCAAATCGCACTTTAAATATTTCTACCTCCCCTAATCATAATTCCTCATTTCTTAATCTTATTTACTCATAATCAATTTTCTTAGCTGCAGTACCAGACAGGTCTCAGCCGGTACTGTCGGTCAAAATTCCACTGCGCACTTTTACGCAGAAAACTATGTCTTCCGACTCGGAAAAATTCACTGAATCCAAATATTATATTTAAATCATCAAATTCCAATTGCCAAATATTCCAATCATATTCGCTCCTACTTAACTCATTATTTAATTAATTTCGGTTAGACCGGGTATTACATTCTACCCCCCTAACAGAAATTTTTGCCCTCGAAAATTCCATCCATCACTACGAGTACGTGAGCGTAGTCTGCCTTTATATTCAACACATAACAGTTCCAATGTCCTTTTACTCTACGCGCTTCCGCTACCGCGCTCTGATTTTTCTATCTTCAAGGGTCTCGGTCATTCGTTCAATACCGACCAACAGCCTCGTTCCTTACTTTTATCGTCTCATCAACCCACACCCTATTAAATCTCAAATCATGTCATCAATAATATTGCCATCTTCGTTAATCATAGCCATCATCCCACATCACTATAATCAATCAAAGCTTTCTTCGTTTTTAGAATTCAATGAGTTTGGACTAAGAAGCTGACAAACTCTTAAGAATCCGCTTTCTTTTACTAATCTATAAAAGCTTTCGAGACACATCTCTTTTGTTAAAGTCACCCAGATCAAAAATCATTTTCAAAAATATAACCAACACTCCTTCAAATTATTGGGAAAAAGAAATTCAACAGCACCTCCCCAAAAATTGGAGTTTACCACCCGTCACGGGTTCCCTCAAACCAATCTCAGTACCGCATCAGTATTGCAATTTAAAGGTTTCCAAACGATTCCTCTGAAACCGATCATTACAAATCTTGATCTAAATCCAAGGTCACCATGACCAAACATCATATCACTCATCTCTCGAACACGACAACTTGCACTCAATCATCATTTATGCATCAATGATAATTTCCTCAAGTACCCAACCACAACTTAGCATGACTGGTATTTCAAATCAACGTTTCCAAATCCATCATTTAGGACCATTCCTTATCTATTTAAATCAAAGGAACTAAAAGTCACGGGTTCAATCCGTTTCACCAAAAATCCAGAAATTAACCAACTATATAACAAACACAACACATCATTCTTAACAGAAAATCATTTACATCATAGGCATTTATCCATTTGTATTAAGGCAATTCCTTACTCGGACCATCCGGTTTGCTTCTCAGTCTAATATTAAGCTCGGCATTCCGAGTTTTTACTGTACAGGCGGTATTATAAAATCACACACTACCATTTAAGCTTGATTATTGAAATTACCTCAATCTTACTGCCGCAATCGGCCCGCATCCTGACTCTCTCCTTGTTGGCAATTTCTTGATACATGCCCTGGTAACCCGCACTTGTAACATACGACTAACCCCAATCGGCATGGCCTATTTGGGTGATGACTTCCACACCTCTGACAGCTCAAAACATTAGAAGCAGCCGCTGCCCGTTTTCCCTTACCATTCCTTTGGAACTCCTCACTCGTCGCAAAGTTATTCCGTCCTTGGGGAAAGTGTTGTATGTATCCTCTCTCCTTAAACTCTCGACCCCTTGGTGCAAATTCTTGGTTGTGCTCTCTATGACTTCCTTCCTCTGCAACCCTCCTTTTCACACACTCTTCAGTAATTCTGCTCTTATTCACTAACTCTGAAAAAGTTCGGATCTCCATTGGTCCCACTGAACTTAAGATGTCGCTCCGAAGCCCTCCTTCATACTTAATGCATTTCCATTCCTCGAAGTCTTCCGGAGCTCCATGACACATGCGGGAAAACCTGAATAGCTCCTCAAATTTGTCTGTATACTCAGATACGGACATAGCACCTTGCTTCAATTGTAGTAACTCCAATTCCTTGGCTGTCCTGGCGGAATTTGGAAAGTACTTCTTATAGAATTCCACCTGGAAGGCATCCCAAGTGATAGGATCATTCCCCTGTTGCAGGAGACGTCGAGCCCCTTGCCACCAATGCGATGCTTCCCCCATGAGCAGATAGGTAGCAAATTCAACACGCTGCTCTTCAGGCACCAACTGCGCTTGCAGTGCTCGCTCCATGGCCTGAAACCAAGTATCAGCTTCAGTCGGATTGGTGGTTCCCTTGAACTTAGGTGGGTTAACCTTTAAGAAAGTTGCCAGTGTCATCGGGCCCTGAGCTTCCCTTCCGCCATTGCCATTATTGTTTATCTATTGCCCAAGGGCCTCTGCAGTGGCCTGCATAGCAGCAGCCATATTCTCCAATGCCGCCATAAGGTTTACCGGGTTATTCGAGTTGATTTCCGGTTCCTGTGTACTAGAACGATCTCTCTCACGTCCCCGACCGGGTCCACGAGGCGCCATCTGGTTCCTATACACACCAAACAATCGATATCAAGTTGATCAATCTCAATATCGGAAGTATAGTGCTTCAAAGTACCAAAGGTACACTCATGGACTTCATGCTAGATGTATCAGTTAGATACCCTAACTAGCACAGGCACAAACTCAGAGTATGCATTGAAGCATAAGCAGTTCCATCCCTCAGGCTCACGAGGACGAACTGCTCTGATACCATAATGTAACACCCTAATATTCAAATCCTTATGCTCGAGTCATAAGTCAATGATATTACGGTGGTACGACTCTCAGGTGGATTTTTAATATATAAACATAGGTAATTTCGAAAGGAGTATTAATCGAGAAGCCTAAAAAGAGTAGAAATAAAATCGCGAGACGTATCACTCACGATTCGACAACGAAAAGATAAAACGTGAAGCCGAAAGCGATATATGGACAAGGCATAAAGGAGATTAAGAGATAGATAACAGATAGATATATATAACATAAGTAAATAGCCACTAGTCGCGACCCGCGAAGTTTAGGCCGGCTAGGGTACAGTATGAAAGTAGTTGACAACAGTACATCCTAATCTCTCCCAAAGGAAACATGAGAGCCTCTATAGGCAAGTTCCAAAAGAGTTCAACACATAATATAATATCTTCAAAACAAAGGTGGAGAGATTCTAAGCAAAACACAAAGTAGAGAAAATAAAGATCTTCGCCGGCTCTCAGACGAACCACAGCTCACTTCTGAGCACATGGACCTGTATCTGAAAAAACAAGAGATATATACGGAATGAGAACCCCGGGCCCATGGGTTCCCAGTACGGTAAAAGTGCCAAAGGAATACAATGCACTGCAATAAAAACTCACTAAGCATCCTAAACTCCTTTTCACCAAGTATCCAGCCTAGATTCTCACTAATCCATAAATAGGCATCTGTCGTAAGGGGATACTAAATCTAGTTCATGTTACACATGTTTTCCAACTCGCTGATTCTTACACGAATCAGACTCAGAATCATAAGCAAAACCATCACCAGTTGTTCTGTCTCAGCAACTCTATATCAATACTTCATACCCTCGTCTGGAGCTAGTGAAATCACATCACTGCGTCTACCCAGGGGACTCAAATTATCTCATTCAAAAATCATCATCATCATGCAATCGCATTATCAATTCATCTCATCAAGAACAGCCACCAACATCCACCGATACCAACATGAGGGATCTCTCAGTTGTACAAACACAAGCAATACAGCCAAGTAATACACAAATAAGGGACAAGTAGAACAAGTAGCACGTAATCAGGTAACATAGCATGTATGATATAGAAATCCAAAACAAATAGGCAAACCCAAACAATTCAAACATATGCAAATGATGTATGCCTGCCCTATGGCTGATGATATCATCTGTCGGTTATATAGCCAACCCGACATGTCCTGGTAGCTAACCATTGGACAGAAACACCCCTTGCGGAGCCAGTAGGTTTGAGCTACAACCCCCTTGCTACTACCCGCTCAACCCAGAGCCAGTGGAACAACCACTACTGCGGCTACTACCCAGGCGGGTGTTTAAAAGCTCAACCTGGAGCGAGTGGATTCACCACTACTGCCGCTACTACCCAGGCGTCACAATCTCTGACCTGGAGCAAGTGGGACAAACCACAACCCTTGCTACTGCCCAGGTATCTTAACCATTAACCCGGAGCAAGCGGGACGAACCACAACCCTTGCTACTGCCCAGGTATCTTAAACATATATTCATTCAATCTCAATTCATATTATCAATCCTCAGTGTTATCAAATCTCAAGCATTAACCCGGAGCAAGCGGGACGAACCACAACCCTTGCTACTGCCCAGGTATCAGAGTTACATTCATTCAAAACTCCATAATTAACTCATTTATCATAAACATCCTTTTCTTTCTCATACCCGGAGCAAGTGGACAACGCCACTGCCTACTACCCGGGGTTACACATCACATTTCAACATTTTCCATTATTATCCATTCAACACATTCATTCATTAATCATATATGCATTTATACTCAGCCATAATCAATAATGGCTTTGTCGTGACCCGGCAATAACTCAGCCATCCGGCTCATGGTTCAATCAAGAACCAGCCATTTATCAATAGATATAGCCCTTCAGCTCATGGCATACACGGTACTCCTACCGTCATCCTCCATATCTCATATAATCATCGTTGATCACCATTGATCATAAATTTTCCCCTTGCTTCACTCGCAAGTTACCATATCCCTAGTTCCTTTCTCATTACTAAGCATATCATAATGATTTAATACATAAGGGGTGAGATCGGAGGCTTAGAAGTATGAGATTTGGCTTTTAGAACTCAAAAATCAACTTTGGGATGAAAACAGGGCCACGCGTACGCGTACTCCACGCGCACGCGTGGATGCCCACAACGCTCATCGACGCGTATGCGTCATACACGCGGACGCATGGATTGAAACACAGCCAAACGACGCGTAAGCGTCAGCCACGCGTACGCGTGGGTGCATTTGCGCCCCAGGCACAAAACTGGCACAACTCTGGCACAACTCTCGGGAAAATGGCTGGGCATTGGGTGCAACGCATCGACGCGCACGCGCACACCACGCGCACGCGTGGATGGTGCCTTTTTGAAGAACGACGCGTACGCGCCAAGTGCGCCTACGCGTGGAGGGTCATTCTGCTAAAAATTTTCTAAGTTAAAAGCTGCAGAATTCATAGATTCAACCCCCAATCTTCCGACGGACATAACTTCCTCATTTTAAATCGTTTTTCACCCGTTCTTCGAACGGCAGGGACATCCCGGATCCAATTTCATTTCTAAACAGATTTGGTACAAAACAGAGATCCGTAGTCCAAGTTATGTCCCGTCAAAGTATGCCCAAAAACCATGTTTTTCATACAAAACCACAAGGTGCCATTTTCAAAACAAGCCATTTTCAACTCTTTTCAAAATCAACCAAAACATGCCAATTTTTAACCCTTTTTGAAATCAATCAAAATATACCAAGATCAACATCAAGCCTCCTCAACTCATACATTAATACTTTACCACGATTCACAGAACCGCCATATAACCATTTTTACCCATTTCGACAAATGGCGAAATTACAAACACATTAACATGTCACACATCCTTCCCCATCCCAATTTCCAACAATACTATTTCCAATCGGTCATCATTATACATAATCAATATCATACTCACTATCACGTGGTTCCACCCACAAATCAACCTTAATCATTCCTCAAGCATATATCACAACATACATATCTCTCATGTATCATCATACCATCAAGGCATCAATAATCATAATCACATATATGACCACATAATATATCCCAACCAAAACCAAACATACCTCATCTACATAATTTCACCAAAATTACCAAATTCCACACTTCAACTCCTCAAACCTTATTATTCAATAACCAACCCAATCATTCATATATTCATTATTTAAAACTCATCCAATCACTTGTGTCATCATACAATGCACACATCAACTTACCTTCCTTACCTCTTCTCGGCCTCCAGCCCAAAATTCACGGCCTCCGGCCCAATTTCACAATTTAAAAGCATAAACCACAAATCAATACTCATTACCCCATACATTCAATTCTCAATACACCAAACATACAAGGCCACACAATTCTCAACCCAATCATTAATTCACATTACATACCAACTATGCATATTAGCACCAACCATTTACACAATCCAAACTTAATCCTAGGGGCATCTAGCCTAGGAATTCTCATCACACCACACGATACTTAAATGAAACTTAAACCGTACCTCTTGTAGCCAAATCAATTGAGCCTCTTCTTTGGAAGTCTCCACCAACCTTAGCTCCAAGCCTCACCAAAGCTCCTCAAGCAACACCAATCTCCCAATTGTGCACCAAAACCATCAAATGCACTAACATAACCAATATTACATACATACATCAACCTAGGGCTCATAAAGATGATAAATCACAAGGGTTTAAGCACTTCTTACCTCAGCCCATATGAATTAGGGATAGAACCCACTTAGAATCCATGTTGGAGTATCCCTAAACACCCAAAATCACAAAATTTCAACACTAACTTCCCAAAAACGTGTAACAGTGGGGAATTTCGAAAACTGGGCAGAGATGAATGGAATACTCACCACAAAACTTAGATAGAATTGTAGAGGATGAGAAGAGCGACGCGTGGCCGCAAACGGCTCGTCAATCGGAGCTCCGTAGCTCAAGTTATGGTGGTTTGAAGATCAAAGAGAGTTAGGTTTTCTCTCTTCTCTTCTCTCTTCTTAATTCAGCGCCCCAACCCTTCTTTTTAGGGTAAAATGAGCTGAAATGCTCATAACTAATGTTTATATATGTTGGGTCTTGGGCCCACTTAGGCCCGGTTCACTTATTTTTGTCCGTTGGCCCAATTTTGGGCCAAAACCTTTAAGATTAGCGCTCCAAATCGCACTTTAAATATTTCTACCTCCCCTAATCATAATTCCTCATTTCTTAATCTTATTTACTCATAATCAATTTTCTCAGCTGCAGTACCAGACAGGTCTCAGCCGGTACTGTCGGTCAAAATTCCACTGCGCGCTTTTACGCAGAAAACTATGTCTTCCGACTCGGAAAAATTCACTGAATCCAAATATTATATTTAAATCATCAAATTCCAATTGCCAAATATTCCAATCATATTCGCTCCTACTTAACTCATTATTTAATTAATTTCGGTTAGACCGGGTATTACAATAGTTGCATGCATGTAAGTATTTGTATTGAATAAGTTGCTTGTCCTCTTACCCTTCTCCTTTGATTATGATTAGCATCAGGACATGCTATTGTTTAAGTGTGGGGAAATTGATGAATCCATGTTTGACGATGTATTTTGGTTTGATTTGAGTGAATTTCAACATATAAACCCACATTTATTCACCTAAATAACATGCTTTTGTGTTTTCTCTCTAAATTAAGCTTAATTGTGAAAATATGCTATTTTGTGCTAAATTTAATCAATTTTATCCCACTTTCATTCCATTCGATGCCTTGTTGGTTTTGATGAGTGATTTCAGGTGTAATAGGTTGGAATGGCTTGATAAAAGTGGAAGAAAGGCATGGAATTGGGAGAAAATATGAAGAAATCAAAGGAGAAAAGCATTTAAACCTGTGCCCATGCATAGGTCTGTGTCTACGCACAAGGGTCAAAATCAGCACCTATGCCCACGCACAGGTCTGTGCCCACGCATAGAATGGAAATCAACAAGTGTGAGATGTATGATTTATAGCCTTGATTTTAGAAATCATTTTATTAAAGATAATTAAGGCAAGTTTTGATTTATTGAATTTGAGATGAGTTATGATTATTATCCAATTTTATAATTATTGGATTATTTTCTATATTTGAATTATAAAGTTGGTAGTTGTGAAATAATAAAGATTTTATATGATTTAGATTAGACAAGTAATATTTTAAATATTAGTACTACTATTTTGAAAAATGAAGAAATTAAGTATATTATTTCTAATTATTTGATTTGGACATTTTATTGAAAGTAATTTGTCAAAATTGACAAACAAATAGTATTTTCTATATATGATTAGTGTTGAATTTAATTTGGGTTTCAATTATTGTATCATTCCTAATTTTATGTGAAATTACCAAATTACCCTCAGTCCTAATTTTAAAAAATGAAACCCTAACCCGACCCATTTCACCCACACCCAATTCCCTAATGTTACAGCAGCAACAGCTGCTACCCCTCTCTATGCTAGACACACACACACGGTTATTTGAGGGAAAGGAAAGAACAAAGAGAAAGCAAGGGAAGGCAGAATCGGGAAAGGGTAGAAGGACTTGGCGCCGCCGCTATTTCTGTGTTCCCCAACGGCGCTGCTGATGAGCGGATAATTTATACGCTTTTTGGCATTGTTTTCATATAGTTTTTAGTAAGTTTAAGCTACTTTTAGGGATGTTTTCAGTAGTTTTTATGCTAAATTCACATTTCTGGACTTTACTATGAGTTTGTGTGTTTTTCTGTGATTTCAGGTAAATTCTGACTGAAATTGAGGGATTTGAGCAAAACTCTGAAGAAGGCCAACAAAAGGACTGCTGATGCTGTTGGATTCTGACCTCCCTGCACTCGAAATGGATTTTCTGGAGCTACAGAACTCCAATTGGCGCGCTCTCAACGGCGTTGGAAAGTAGACATCCAGAGCTTTCCAGCAATATATAATATTTCATACTTTATTCGAAGAATGACGACGTAACTTGGCGTTGAACGCCAAGTACACGCTGCTGTCTGGAGTTAAACGCCAGAAAAACGTCATGATCCGGAGTTGAACGCCCAAAACACGTCATAACCTGAAGTTTGACGCCAAGAAATGCCTCTACACGTGAATTCATCAAGCTCAGCCCAAGCACACACCAAGTGGGCCCCGAAAGTGGATTTATGCATCAATTACTTACTCATGTAAACCCTAGTAGCTAGTCTAGTATATATAGGACATTTAACTATTGTATTAGACATCTTTGATCTCATCTTTGATCTCAGTTTTGTTTTATTCTTCATCTTAGGGGATCATTGATCACGTTAGAGAGGGCTGGCCATTCGGCCATGCCTGAACTCTTTGCTTATGTATTTTCAACGGTGGAGTTTCTGCACACCATAGATTAAGGGTGTGGAGCTCTGCTGTACCTCAAGTATTAATGAAATTCTATCTTCTTTTATTCAAATCTCTCTTATTCTTATTCCAAGATATTCATTCGTACCCAAGAACATGATGAATGTGATGAGTCAGATTACCCTCATTATCATTCTCACTTATGAATGCGCGTGATTGACAACCATGTCCGTTCTACATGCAACAGAGCTTGAATGCGTATCTCTTAGATTCCCCAACAGAATCTTCGTGGTATAAGTTAGATAGTTGGCGGCATTCATCTGGATCCGGAAAGTCCAACCTTGTCTGTGGTGTTCCGAGTAGGATTTCGATCATGAATGACCGTGACGTGCTTCAAACTTTAACCTGCTGGGCGTTAGTGACAGACGCAAAAGAGGGATTCTATTCCAGTAGGAGCGGGAACCAACCGGTGATTAGCCGTACTGTGACAGAGTGCGTTGCATAGTTTTCACTGCGAGGATGGGATGTAGCTATCAGCCATGGGTGATGCCTCCAGACTGGTTAGCTGTGCGAGTGACAGCCGCACAGGTTATTTCCCCGTGAGGAATGAAAGTAGCCACAGTTGATGGTGAACCCCTATACAAAGCTTGCCATGGAAAGGAGTAAGAAGGATTGAGTAGAAGGAGTAGGAGAGCAGGCGTCCTTGAGCCATGCAGCAGCTGTATATACTTAAAAGATACCTCTACTAATGAATCTGCATAAGTGTTCTATCCCTTTTATTATTTATTTCTTTTTATTATTCCTATCCTCAAACCCATAAATAATGTTTAATTTGCCTGACTGAGATTTACAAGGTGACCATAGCTTGCTTCATACCAACAATCTCTGTGGATTCGACCCTTACTCACGTAAGGTTATTACTTGGACGACCCAGTACACTTGCTGGTAGTTGAACGAGATTGTGAAGGAAATAAACAATGCCCTCAGAGTATACATCTTTTATAAATCCAATTACAAGAAAAAAGGGAATCGCAATTTCGTCCACCAAGTTTTTGGCGCCGTTGCCGGGGATTGTTCGAGTATGGACAACTGACGGTTCATCTTGTTGCTCAGATTAGGTAATTTTCTTTTCAAAAATCTTTTTCAAAAATTTTTCTTTTATTTTTCGTTTTTCCAAAAATGTTTTTCGAAAAAATTTATAAAAATACAAAAAAATTAGAAAATCATAAAAATCAAAAATATTTTGTGTTTCTTGTTTGAGTCTTGTGTTGATTTTTAAGTTTGGTGTCAATTGCATGCTTTTAAAATTTTTCTTGCATTTTTTCGAAAATCCCATGCATTCATAGTGTTCTTCATGATCTTCAAGTTGTTCTTGATAAGTCCTTTTGTTTGATCTTGATGATTTCTTGTTTTGTGTCTTTTGTTGTTTTTCATGTGCATTTTTGCATTCATAATTTTCATGCATTAAAGATTTCTAAGTTTGGTGTCTTGCATGTCTTCTTTGCATCAAAAATTTTTCAAAATTATGTTCTTGATGTTCATCATGATCTTCATAGTGTTCTTGGTGTTCATCTTGACATTCATAGCATTCTTGCATGCATCTTGTGTCTTGATCCAAAATTTTCATGTTTTGGGTCATTTTTGTGTTTTTCATTCAATATTTAGAAATCAAAAATATCTTTTCCTTATTTTCCTATAAAATTTCGAAATTTTGGGTTGACTTGGTCAAAAATTTTTAAAAATTAGTTGTTTCTTACAAGTCAAGTCAAAATTTCAATTTTAAAAATCTTATCTTTTCAAAATCTTTTTCAAAAATCATATCTTTTTCATTTTTTTAGCATTTTCGAAAATTTTAAAAATTATTTTTCAAAAATCTTTTTCTTATCTTTTTATCCAATTTTCGAAAAATTAGCTAACAATTAATGTGATTGGTTCAAAAATTTGAAGTTTGTTACTTTCTTGTTAAGAAAGGTTCAATCTTTAAGTTCTAGAATCTTATCTTGTAGTTTCTTGTTAGTTAAGTCAATTTTAAAATTAAATCTTTTTCAAAATATCTTTTTCAAATATATCTTTTTATCTTTTATCTTATCTTTTTCAAAATTTGATTTCAAAATATCTTATCTAACTTCTTATCTTCTTATCTTTTTCAAAATTTGATTTCAAAATCTTTTTCAATCAACTAACCAACTTTTTGTTTGTTTCTTATCTTTTTCAAAACCACCTAACTACTCTTCCCTCTCTAATTTTCGAAAATTCTCCCTCCCTTTTTCAAAAATTCTTTTTGTTTTAAATTTTAATTTTAATCTCATCTTATCTTTAATTTTCGAAAATTACTAACCTCTTTTTCAAAATTATTTTCGAAAATCTTCTTTTCTTTTCTTCTTCTATTTTAATTATTTAATTACTAACACTTCTCTTCACCTCTCTTCATCCACAAATCCGAATCTCCCTCTTCATTCTTCTACCCCCTTCTTCTTCTACTAACATAAAGGAATCTCTATACTGTGACATAGAGGATTCCTTTTTCTTTTCTTGTTTTCTTCTCTTTCTTATGAGCAGGAACAAGGATAAAGGCACTCTTGTTGAAGCTGATCCAGAACCTGAAAGGACTCTGAAGAGAAAATTAAGAGAAGCTAAATTACAACAATCCAGAAGCAACCTTTCAGAAATTTTCGAACAAGAGAAGGACATGGCAGCCGAAAATAATAATAATAATGCAAGGAGAATGCTTGGTGACTTCACAAAGCCAACATCCAAATTTGATGGAAGAAGCATCTCCATTCCTGCCATTGGAGCCAATAACTTTGAGCTTAAGCCTCAACTAGTTGCTTTGATGCAACAAAACTGCAAGTTTTATGGACTTCCATCTGAAGATCCTTATCAGTTCTTAACTGAATTCTTGCAAGTCTGTGATACTGTAAAGACGAATGGAGTTGATCCTGAAGTCTACAGACTCATGCTTTTCCCTTTTGCTGTAAGAGACAGAGCTAGAATATGGTTGGATTCACAACCTAAGGATAGCCTGGACTCCTGGGATAAGCTGGTCACTGCCTTCTTGGATAAATTCTTTCCTCCTCAAAAGCTGAGCAAGCTGAGAGTGGATGTTCAAACCTTCAAACAAAAAGATGGTGAATCCCTCTATGAAGCTTGGGAGAGATACAAGCAGCTGACCAAAAGATGTCCATCTGACATGTTTTCAGAATGGACCCTATTAGATATATTCTATTATGGTCTCTCTGAATTTTCGAAAATGTCACTGGACCATTCTGCAGGTGGATCTATTCACCTGAAGAAAACGCCTGAAGAGGCTCAAGAACTCATTGACATGGTTGCAAACAACCAGTTCATGTATACCTCTGAGAGGAATTCCGTGAATAATGGGGTCCCTCAGAAGAAGGGAGTTCTTGAAATTGATGCTCTGAATGCCATACTGGCTCAAAACAAAGTGTTGACTCAACAGGTCAACATGATCTCTCAAAATCTGAATGGATTGCAACATGCATCCAACAGTACTAGAGAGGTAGCTTCTGAAGAAGCTTATGATCCTGAGAACCCTGCCATGGCAGAGGTTAATTATCTGGGTGAACCATATGGAAATACCTATAACCCATCATGGAGAAATCATCCAAATTTCTCCTGGAGGATCAACAAAAACCTCAACAAGGTTTTAACAATGGTGGACGCAATAGGCTGAATAATAGTAAGCCATATCCATCATCTTCTCAGCAACAGACAGAGAATGCTGAACAAAATAATTCTAATTTAGCTAATATAGTCTCTGATCTGTCAAAGGCCACTTTCAGTTTCATGAATGAAACCAGATCCTCCATTAGAAATTTGGAGGCACAAGTAGGCCAGCTGAGTAAGAAAGTTATTGAAACTCCTCCCAGTATTCTCCCAAGTAATACAGAAGAGAATCCAAAGGGAGAATGCAAGGCCATTGACTTAGTCAACATGGCCGAATGTACTAGGGAGGAGGAGGACGAAAGTCCCAGTGAGGAAGACCTCCTGGGACGTCCTCCAAGCAAGAAGGAGCTTCCTATTAAGGATCCTGAGGAATCTGAGACCATAGAGATTCCATTAAATCTCCTTCTGCCATTCATGAGCTCTGACTATTATTCATCCTCTGAGGAGGATGAAGATGTGACTAGTGAGCAAGTTACTCAATATCTAGGAGCTATCATGAAACTGAATGCCAAGCTGTTTGGTAATGAGACTTTGGAAAGTAAACCTCCCTTGCTCATTAATGAATTAGAAACTTGGATTCAGGAAACTCTACCTCAAAAGAAACAAGATCCTGGCAAGTTCTTAATACCTTGCACCATTGGCACCATGAGCTTTGAAAAAGCTCTGTGTGATCTTGGGTCAGGGATAAACCTTATGCCACTCTCTGTAGTGGAGAAGCTAAGAATCATTGAGGTACAACCTGCCTTGTTCTCATTACAATTGGCAGATAAATCCATAAGACAAGCTCATGGGATAGTAGAGGACGTGCTTATAAAAGTTGAAGACTTTTACATCCCTGCTGATTTCCTAATCATAGATACTAGGAAGGAAAATGATGAATGCATCATCCTAGGAAGACCTTTCCTAGCCACAGCAGAAGCTGTGATAGATGTCAACAGAGGAGAGTTAGTCCTTCAATTGAATGGAGAATACCTTGTGTTTCAAGCACATGGCCATCCCTCTGTGACAAAAGAGAGTAAGCATGAAGAGCTTCTCTCAGTTCAGAGTCAAGAAGAGCCCACACAGTCAAACTCTAAGTTTGGTGTTGTGAGGCCACAACCAAACTCTAAGTTTGGTGTTCAAACTCCATATCCAAACTCTAAGTTTGGTGTGGAGACAACATTGACTTGATCACTCTGTGGCTCCATGAGAGCCACTGTCAAGCTATTGACATTAAAGAAGCGCTTGTTGGGAGGCAACCCAATTTTATTTATCTAATTTTATTTTATTTTGTTTCTTTGTTATTTTTGTGTTTAATTAGGTACATGATCATGAGGAGTCACGAAAAAATCAAAAAAATTAAAAACAGAGTCAAAAACAGAAGAAAAAAATTTTCACCCTGGAGGACGCACGGGCCGGCGTTCAGCGCCCAGAAGATGCATCTGGCGGGCGTTCAACGCCAGAACAGAGCATCTTCCTGGCGCTGAACGCCAGAAACAAGCAACAACCTGGCGTTAAACGCCAGGAAGGTGCACAGAGAGGACAAACTGGCGCTGAACGCCAGAAACAAGCATGAAACTGGCGTTCAACGCCAGAAACATGCATCACATGGGCGTTTAACGCCCAGAACATGCACCAATGGGCGTTTGAACGCCAGAATGATGCATGGAGGCAATTTACACGCCTATAGGGTGAAGGAATGGTATTTCTTTTCACCTCAGGACCTATGGACCCCACAGGATCCCCACCTACCTTTTCTTTTAATCCTATTCACACTCTCCTAATCCAAATCTCATTCTCAATGTCACCCTTCCCAAAAACCTTCACCAATCACATCAATTTCTCTTCCCAATTACCCCATGCACCATTCACATCAACCTCCTCTTCCCCATAAACCCCACCTACCCCCATTACATTCAAATTCAATTTCCCACCCATTCCCACCCAAAATGGCCGAAACCTAAGCCTCCCCCCCTCCCTATAAATACCTCCCTTTTCTTCTTCATTTTCACACAACATAACCCCTTCTTCTCTACATAGCCGAACCCCCCTTCTCCCTCTCTACTCACATTTTCTTCTTCTTCTTCTTCTTCTACTCTTCTTTTCTTTTTGCTCGAGGACGAGCAAATTTTAAGTTTGGTGTGGTAAAAAGCCTAGCTTTTTATTTTTTTCACCATCAATGGCACCCAAGACCGGAGTTTCCTCAAGAAAAAGAAAAGGGAAGGTAAAAGCTTCCACTTCCGAATCATGGGAAAAGGAGAGATTCATCTCCAAGAGCCACCAAGACCACTTCTATGATGTTGTGGCAAAGAAGAGGGTGATCCCTGAGGTCCCCTTCAAGCTCAAAAAGAATGAGTATCCGGAAATCCGACATGAGATCCAAAGAAGAGGGTGGGAAGTCATAACCAACCCCATGCAACAAGTCGGATTACTGATGGTTCAAGAGTTCTATGCTAATGCATGGATCACAAGGAACCATGATCAAAGTATGAACCCGAATCCAAAGAACTATCTCACAATGGTTCGGGGGAAATACTTAGATTTCAGTCCGGAAAATGTGAGGTTGGCGTTTCATCTACCCATGATGCAAGGTGATGAACGCCCCTACACAAGGAGGGTCAACTTCAATCAAAGGTTGGACCAAGTCCTAATGGACATTTGTGTGGAAGGCGTCCAATGGAGAGTAGACTCCAAAGGCAAACCGGTCCAACTAAGAAGACTGGACCTCAAGCCTGTAGCTAGAGGATGGCTGGAGTTCATCCAAAGATCCATCATCCCTACAAGCAACCGATCTGAAGTTACTGTGGATCGGGCAATCATGATTCATAGCATCATGATTGGAGAGGAAGTAGAGGTTCATGAAGTCATAGCCAATGAACTCTACAAAATAGCTGACAAGCCTTCATACATGGCACGGCTAGCCTTCCCCCACCTCATATGCCATCTATGTTATTCAGCTGGAGTTATCATAGATGGAGATGTCTCCATTGAAGAAGACAAGCCCATCACCAAGAAAAGGATGGAGCAAACAAGGGAAGTCCCTCACGGCCCCCAAGGAGAACATGAGGAAGTTCATCAACAAATGCCTCATGGAATGCACTTTCCTCCCAACAACTATTGGGAGCAACTCAGTACCTCCTTAGAAGACTTGAGCCAAAACGTGGAACAACTAAGGGTGGAACACCATGAACACGCCCTCACTCTCCAAGAAATAAGAGAAGATCAAAGAGCTATGAGAGAGGAGCAACAAAGGCAAGGAAGGGACATAGAAGAGTTGAAGAACATCATTGGTCCTTCAAGAAGAAGACGCCACTAGAGGTGGATTCATTCCTTGTTCTTTATTTTCTTTCTGTTTTCGGTTTTTAAGTGTTATGTTTATCTATGTTTTTGTGTCTCTACTTCATGATCATTAGTGTGTAAACCATGCCTTAAAGCTATGAATAAAATCCATTAGTCTTTCACCTCTCTTAAAAGAAAAATGTTTTAATTCAAAAGAACAAGAAGTACATAATTTTCGAAATTATTAGTGAATTTAATTTAATTATATTGATGTGGTGGCAATAATTTTTGTTTTCTGAATGAATGCTTGAACAGTGCATATTTTTGATCTTGTTGTTTATGAGTGTTAAAATTGTTGGCTCTTAAAAGAATGATGAACAAAGAGAAATGTTATTGATGAACTGAAAAATTCATGAATTGATTCTTGAAGCAAGAAAAAGCAGTGAAAAAAAAAAGAAAAAAAAAGAAAAAAAAAATAGAAAGAAAAAGCAAGCAGAAAAAGCCAATAGCCCTTAAAACCAAAAGGCAAGGGTAGCAAGGATCCAAGGCTTTGAGCATCAATGGATAGGAGGGCCCAAGGAAATAAAATCCAGGCCTAAGCGGCTAAATCAAGCTGTCCCTAACCATGTGCTTGTGTCATGAAGGTCCAAGTGAAAAGCTTGAGACTGAGTGGTTAAAGTCGTGATCCAAAAGAGTGTGCTTAAGAGCTCTGGACACCACTAACTGGGGACTCTAGCAAAGCTGAGTCACAATCTGAAAAGGTTCACCCAGTTATGTGTCTGTGGCATTTGTGTATCCGGTGGTAATACTGGAAGACAAAGTGCTTAGGGCCACAGCCAAGACTCATAAAGTAGCTGTGTTCAAGAATCAACATGCCTAACTAGGAAAGTCAATAACACTATCTGAAATTCTAAGTTCCTAGAGAAGCCAATCACTCTAAACTTCAAAGGAAAAAGTGAGATGCCAAAACTGTTCAGAAGCAAAAAGCTACAAGTCCCGCTCATCTAATTAAATTAATATTCATTGATATTTTGGACTTTATAGTATATTCTCTTCTTTTTTATCCTATTTGATTTTCAGTTGCTTGGGGACAAGCAACAATTTAAGTTTGGTGTTGTGATGAGCGGATAATTTATACGCTTTTTGGCATTGTTTTCATATAGTTTTTAGTAAGTTTAAGCTACTTTTAGGGATGTTTTCAGTAGTTTTTATGCTAAATTCACATTTCTGGACTTTACTATGAGTTTGTGTGTTTTTCTGTGATTTCAGGTAAATTCTGACTGAAATTGAGGGATTTGAGCAAAACTCTGAAGAAGGCCAACAAAAGGACTGCTGATGCTGTTGGATTCTGACCTCCCTGCACTCGAAATGGATTTTCTGGAGCTACAGAACTCCAATTGGCGCGCTCTCAACGGCGTTGGAAAGTAGACATCCAGAGCTTTCCAGCAATATATAATAGTCCATACTTTATTCGAAGAATGACGACGTAACTTGGCGTTGAACGCCAAGTACACGCTGCTGTCTGGAGTTAAACGCCAGAAAAACGTCATGATCCGGAGTTGAACGCCCAAAACACGTCATAACCTGAAGTTTGACGCCAAGAAATGCCTCTACACGTGAATTCATCAAGCTCAGCCCAAGCACACACCAAGTGGGCCCCGAAAGTGGATTTATGCATCAATTACTTACTCATGTAAACCCTAGTAGCTAGTCTAGTATATATAGGACATTTAACTATTGTATTAGACATCTTTGATCTCATCTTTGATCTCAGTTTTGTTTTATTCTTCATCTTAGGGGATCATTGATCACGTTAGAGAGGGCTGGCCATTCGGCCATGCCTGAACTCTTTGCTTATGTATTTTCAACGGTGGAGTTTCTGCACACCATAGATTAAGGGTGTGGAGCTCTGCTGTACCTCAAGTATTAATGAAATTCTATCTTCTTTTATTCAAATCTCTCTTATTCTTATTCCAAGATATTCATTCGTACCCAAGAACATGATGAATGTGATGAGTCAGATTACCCTCATTATCATTCTCACTTATGAATGCGCGTGATTGACAACCATGTCCGTTCTACATGCAACAGAGCTTGAATGCGTATCTCTTAGATTCCCCAACAGAATCTTCGTGGTATAAGTTAGATAGTTGGCGGCATTCATCTGGATCCGGAAAGTCCAACCTTGTCTGTGGTGTTCCGAGTAGGATTTCGATCATGAATGACCGTGACGTGCTTCAAACTTTAACCTGCTGGGCGTTAGTGACAGACGCAAAAGAGGGATTCTATTCCAGTAGGAGCGGGAACCAACCGGTGATTAGCCGTACTGTGACAGAGTGCGTTGCATAGTTTTCACTGCGAGGATGGGATGTAGCTATCAGCCATGGGTGATGCCTCCAGACTGGTTAGCTGTGCGAGTGACAGCCGCACAGGTTATTTCCCCGTGAGGAATGAAAGTAGCCACAGTTGATGGTGAACCCCTATACAAAGCTTGCCATGGAAAGGAGTAAGAAGGATTGAGTAGAAGGAGTAGGAGAGCAGGCGTCCTTGAGCCATGCAGCAGCTGTATATACTTAAAAGATACCTCTACTAATGAATCTGCATAAGTGTTCTATCCCTTTTATTATTTATTTCTTTTTATTATTCCTATCCTCAAACCCATAAATAATGTTTAATTTGCCTGACTGAGATTTACAAGGTGACCATAGCTTGCTTCATACCAACAATCTCTGTGGATTCGACCCTTACTCACGTAAGGTTATTACTTGGACGACCCAGTACACTTGCTGGTAGTTGAACGAGATTGTGAAGGAAATAAACAATGCCCTCAGAGTATACATCTTTTATAAATCCAATTACAAGAAAAAAGGGAATCACAATTTCGTCCACCAGCTGCCGGCGAGCATGAAGCTAGAGGAGAAGAAAGAGACAGACCAAGAAAGGAGAGAGCGCGCGGGGGGGGGGAGGAAGGAGCCGTCTAGCTTACTGCCGCCCTACTACTCGGGACCGTCGGACCCTCCTTGCTGGCGCCGTTCATATCGCGACCAGAGGGGAGCGAGATACCAAGAGGGAGGCATCGCGCAGAGAGGGAGCTCGCGGTGAAGAGAGAGGGGCGCTGCCTTGTGCGCCGCTGTCGCACCTGGATACCGCCGCTGCTACTGCGAGCTCGCCGTCGCCGGAGCTGGGTAGCCATTGTCCTTGCCAGCTGTGAAGAAGAAGCGAGATGAAACCCCCTCCATGTCTGCTGCTTCGGTCCGCTGAGTAAGAGCCTGGCGCCGCCGGACTACCATACGCGAGGAGTGTCGCCGTCAGAACCACCACTGTCTTTGCCAACTTCTACCTCCATTGTGATTGATTATGGAGGAGAATGGAGGAAACTTCACTACCGTCGCCGGAGAACTCTGCCGGTAAGGGTTTTAATTTGTGGTTTCAGTCATTTTGGATTTTGAGTTTTGATGCGGCGTGGTTTTTATAGTTCATCCACCAGAGCTTCTGGCCACCGCTGGGGCTGTTGCTGGACTCGTTAGAAAACCACAGCTGCTTCGTGTTGTTATTCCAGTAAGAAATTATGTTTCGAAAAGCCTCGCATTAGTTTTCGGTTGTGTTTGGTTAATAAATGAGTTTTGGTAACGTGGGGTCGACTCCTGATTATTATATGTTGCGAATAGTGTTGCTATGATTATTATATGTTGCGAATAGTGGATTACGAAATTTGCGTTTTGAGGTAGGGGCGCTTTCCGAAAACTATATTTTATATATTGGAATTATTACATACGGATACTGATGTGAGATGGTGTATTTGGTGATTGTATAAGCCTTATGTGATGTTGATTGTCCTGGATGAATGTAATTATATGTTTGAATGGATTATTATTTGGTCTTGATGAATGGAATGTTGTGCGGTTTGTGAAACGGAATGCTTTTCAAGTTGATTCTTTTAAAGAGTTAAGATCGAGTTTAATCCGTTGAGAATTGATTTGAGTTGAATGGATTTTCTTAAGAAGGTGAAAAATAGAATACACTCTTGAATTCAGCCCGACTTGCTTTAAATGATCTGGTTTTTGATAAATGGTTGTTACTGAACCATTTCCTTAAAACTTTAGAAATGAGTTTATTCGGCTGATAATGACTTGATTTTTGAAATGGTTTTCTTGAAATATGGTATTGAGATTGACTATTGGATTTTGGCTTGCCTTTGAATTGATTTTTGGATTTTGGGCTGTTAAAAAGGACTGTGAAATAGTTTTGTTGGGACCCAGACCGGGTGGCAAAGTCCAAGTTTTAGGGGAGGTGCTGCCGAAATTTCTATAAAATCCGAGTCTTTATTGAATGTCATCTGAAAAAAATGATGAGTTAAAGACTTTTATTGTTTTATTTGAATTATCAAGAAAATGATGATTCATGCTTTTGAAATGAACTATTAAAGAGAAAATTGTGATTTAGTCTTGCTCCTTAAGAAAGGCATTGTATCTCTTTCAGGAGAAAGTTATTTAGATGAAACTTGTGTTTAAAAGCTATTTTAAATGTGACAAGGGCAATGCCTTTGAATTTGACTTGAGGGTTTCAATTAGAAGCGTTTTAATGACTTTGAAAGAACCTGAATGTCAATTGACAAATTTCATTTTGAAATGTTTTGAGAAAGGTTTTAAGTACTTTTTGAATTCTGAATTCTTGCAAGACTAAAACAATTTTGAACGGTTGAAATGTTCTAGAATTTATCATGGAGGTTGAAGTTGGTTTTGCCTAAGTAAAGGAAACGGCTTTGAAAGAAGTAAATGATTACGTGACTCGGTTTGGCTTAGACTCTATTTTATTACTCAAATCAGGAAGGCAAGGTTTTAATGATTTTAAGTGTATTTGGCGAAATAAGATACGTTATTCTCCCCTAAATACTTGAGACTCTGCCGATAAACTTTTGTTATAAAATTTCATTGTTGGATGGATGATTTTGAATATTTCAAGATAAATCTTTAACTTGCCATGGTTATGGAAGTTTTGGAAAGAGGATGCCGAGAGTGGCATTGTTTTCAAAGGGGATTTTACCTTGAGTAAAAGTGGCTTATGAGCCTGAGATGATGTGAGAAATGAGATCTTTAAAGCCAAGGATGAAAAGAGTTGAAACTTGATTTCAAAGTAAAATGACTTGAGAAAAAGTGGTTTATGGCTTAAATGCCGATTTTATGAATTTGATGATGTTGAATAGTGGAAGTGCTATTTTTGTCGTGAGCCGAAATGGTTGTGTATGATTATGAATATTAGCTAGTTCTGGATTGAACTGTGAGCCAGAATCGCTGGGTATGATATGAATATTGGCTAGTTCTGGATTGAACCGTGAGCCGGATGGCTGAGATGGATGTTGATCCATGGCTGAGAATGAAAGCATATATGCTGAGATATTGATAATTTGTGATATTGCACTTCCACTACGGAGATATGAGTTTTCCTGGGAGAAAGCAGTGGCTAGCCACCACGTGCTCCAGGTGGAGATTCGTAGCTCTGTTGACCCTATGTCGTCAGGGTGGCTGGGCACTCTGAAATTCCTGGATGAGCTCACCCCCATAAATATTCACCAGTGAGGGTGATGGATATATATCATGATTATGATCAAGTTTATATTGAGTATAACTCGAGTTGGGGAGACACGACAGAGGGATAGTCCAATAGTTAGCTACCAGGACTTGTCGGGTTGGCTCTATAACCGACAGATGATATCATCAGCCACTAGGACAGGCATGCATCATATGCATCTATGTGACATTGTTTGAGTGTGCATATTGTACTTGGTTTGCCTATGTAATTATTTGTGATTAACTGCTAATTGCCCTACTTGCTGTAACTATTTGTTTATGCTTGAACCTTCCTACTTGTGTTTGCAACTGAAACTCTGTTAGATTGTGGTGGATTGGTTGTGGTTGGATTGTTTGGGCCTAGGGCCATGGTTGAATGAGATGGGCCGATGGTTGATTTTGGTTTTGTTTTTCTGGTTTGGAAAAATATGAAAGGCTATTTTGGTTCAGCATACATAAACCTTTTTGAAAGGCTTTTGATGTTTTTGAGAATTGAACGGTTCCTCTTTTAGAATAGATTTCCGACTTTACTTTTATTGAAAACTGTTGTTTTTGAAAAGAGGCATAAGACGATTATTAATCACTGGTACGGTTTATCTTCACGTATCCTATTACAGTAATTCCCAAAAACCCTCTACTGAGAACCCTTTCGAGGATGATGTTCTCACCCCTTATATTTTTCCCTTTCAGGATATGGGTGCAGAAGTCACGAATAGTTTATCTAGTTGTTGTTGAGATGCTCTGTGTTGTTTTAGTTATGGTTTATTGTACCCTCGCCTTTATCTTGATATATTCTGTAAGAGGGTTAGGAATTGTATTGGTTAATGCTCGTAATATTATATATATATATATATATATATATATATATATATATATATGGTTTTACTCTTTATGAGTTTTGTAAGTTGTATGGTATCTATGGATGTAAGTTATCGAACGAAAGTATCTTGGGAGCGGTTTTGCGGTTTAAAGTTTTAAACAGGCTCATAGTATAAGTGTCGTCATAATGTCCGAGCTATCAGAGTCGCGCAGCCGGAAGCGTGAGCTTTGGTAGTTAGGGTGTTACACCAAGTATTTGATAAAATGCATGGTTTAGTATTTACCTAGTTTTTCACACTCTTGGATTTGAATTGGATAATTAGGTGACCTTGAGTCATAAATGTCCATTCAATATTGTGATTAGGATTGTTAGTTGGTTTGGTTTTCACTAATGTTGGTCTTTCACTAAGTTAATTAGTAAGTTGATTAGGACTTGTAGATTGAGATCAATTATGTTTTTTTGACTTATTCTCGATGTTAAGATAGACTAATTGGGATTAATACTTAGCAATTATCATGTTTGTGGTCTAAGATTATGATAGGAATCATTAATTTCCAGTCTATGCTAAGAGTTCCTCCTTTTTGCCACTTGAATTCCATTTTTGATTTACTTGCTTTGAGCTAATTCCCTTGCATGCTTATATGCTTTCTTGCATTTTAATTTCTAATTTCTTGCAATCTCATACCACTTTGACCTCATAGCCAATAATATGACATTTAATTGCAATTCCTAGGAAGAACGACCCGAGCGTTTAAATACTCTTGGTTATTTGATTTGAATTGTGACTTATCTTTATTTTAAACATTGATTGAGAGTTGCTTGTTGGTTTAGACTATGCTTGCAACGAGATTCTATTTTTGTAAATTTCTAGATCAATAATAATTCTCACATCACATGCCATGCATCCCCATCTTCCTCTCCATGCGAAGACGTCACACGTTCGCCTTCCAATGTCGCACTATGAGCCATTGGCCAATAGCCCCATTTCCAACTACACACAAGACACGCCCAAGCCTTCATCCTTCACCAACATGGGACGTGGGTCATGCCAAGTCTTCTCCCAGTGATGCCCAGACACATGAAACCATGAATGCATCGCAAGTGTGTTACGTCGCCCACACCCCAGACACGCCCGTTTCCCCCTCCCAGACTCCTCGTCGTAGGCGTGCGATGGTCTTCATGCCAAGAGCACACCTAGCCCCTTTGTCATCGCAGGCGTGCGACAGTCCTCACGCCAGTAGCACGCCAGCTCTCTCTTTCTCTTCTCAATTGTCCAGCGTGCCTCACGCCCAAGCTTCCTTCTACGTGGATGGCTCCCTCACGACCCACTTGCTTCACACCAGTCCCACATTGGGCCAAGCTCCAGAGGCTACAAAAGATTGGTGCATTGAAGGCGTGGCATATCACTCACACTTATTCTCTTCCAAAGTAGACATGAGAAGTCCCTTTACGTAGCTTGCATGCCAAAATTCCTGGGAGATACCTAAGATTAAATTCAAGCCTATAATGCATAAGGAAGTAATCAAGCATCAATGTGTAAGCCCTAATGACAAGGAAGATCACTAGTTAATCAGGAGTTATTAGAAATGATTTGATTTTATTTGATTTGATTTTGTTTTGATTTAGTTTGAATTTGAATTTAAATTTTTAGTGTTGTTTAGGTTTTAAATAAGTCCAAGAACTTATCCAGGGACATCACGTAACAAACTACACCATAGAATCCTATTTTCCATTCTACTATGAGCAACTAATCTCCCATGTTAAGATTAGGAACTCTATTTATTTTGATGGATTAATATTATTGTTTTCCTACCTTTTATTTATACATTAATGTTTTATTCAAGAGGTGAGTTTCGTTCTTCATCCCAGGGTTAGATTGTATTAGAAAATAACTTTAATCTGAATTGAATTCTTTTATTATCGTGCAAGAGTTAATCTTTGGAATTAAGTTAGAAACTCCTTCCCATAATTCTTTGAGTGTTTGAGACTAATTTTGATAAGTGACCTAAAATCAATTAGAGTTAGTTCTTAAGAATTGTGTGGTTTTTTTAAATAAAAAAGTGTGCTTAAACTCTTTTCATAGTTAATTGATTAAGGAATTGATGGTTAATTAAGTTAAGGGAAATTGAATTATGAAGGGATTGGAGTTTGATTATTTAAGGTTTTCCATGAACGCATCTTTGTATGATCAAAGTAGATACCAAGATATATTGTTCCCAAAATTTAAATATCTATGAAACGTTAACATTCTCAATACTTTTGTTTTCACTCACTTTTTGCTATTTTATATGCCCCTTGTTCACGTTTAAATCCTTCGCTCATCTGATTTTGATTTGTCTAATTAAAATAACCAATTAATCATTGTTGCTTAATCCATTAATTCTTGTGATGACGATAACTCACTCACAGTGGTATTACTTAATACGATTTGATGTACTTGGCAAGTTGTGATTTTGAAAAATTCCACGTCAAATAATTATAAAATAAATTTTTTACAGAAACGAAGCTTTTTCTGTCAAGTAGTTAAAATACTTAGTAGTGTAAATAGACAAAAATACACATAAAAAAGTTTGATGTAAATAAAAGAGCATATTAAAAATTGTAAATACGGAAGTATACATAAAGAATTGATTTTGAAAGACAAAAATACATCTTAGATATTACAAATTCACTAGCGGCACAATAATTTTCTCTATCATAAATATTTTTTCGAATATACTTTAATATTTATAATATTTTATGTATACTTTTGATCAACTTAAACTCTTTTTTGTATACTTTTGTTCATTCTATTTAATGTCTTAATTAACTATACTTAAATTAATTTTCAAAAAATTTTAAATATATATTTTTATTTTCAGCAAATTTTTATTGTTTTAAGAATTCTCAAGTCAGGTTAATTACTCGTAAAAAAATTAATTTATTTTATAATAATAAATTTTAAAATCAAATTATTTTATAATAAATTTGATTAGAAAATTCCAGTATGCATATTAAAAGATTTATTGTTAAAGCAATAGAAGGGTTAATATGATCTATCTGAATATTTATAAATATTTTTAGGATAATAAAAATTTTTTTAAAATGAAAAATATTCTATTTGGGATTTATTAATGTCCAATTTAAACGTTTACTCTAATTATTTCGTATGTGAATATTTGTCCTTTACTATGTGTATGTACGTGGCCATAATATATAATGATCTCTCATCAGGTGGTCTAGTTAGTTTTGTCTAGTTTTGTATAAGTATTGAAGGAGTCAGATTGTTTAACCGGTAAAAGTAAAACAAATGCCTAATTATCTTTTATGGCTATGGATGAAGACATATAATTGACCATAATTAAGATATTTGTTGAGTATTTGAATGTGACAAATAAATGAATAGCAGCAGATATGATACGGTTGTAGACCTCTAGTGGAACAATACCAACTGGGGCAGAAATGATCAAACTTTAATGTCCACTTTAGACTCATTAATCACCTAAGAATAAAAGCGAAACATTCTCAAGGTTTGAGAAAGTCTTGGCTCCTTCACTCAAATAATCCCATACTTCTACATTGAGTTTTGTTAATATTTAAAAAATATTATTAAATCATATTAAAATATTATTTATATATTAGTCATGTTTTAACAAATATTAAATATATTATATGTTACTAAAGAATTTTACTAATATTCTTTTAAATATTCAATAATATTTAATAAAAGTATTACAACATATATTCTATAGTAATATTATAAAAAATATTACAATAAACTTTATGGTAACACTTAGAAAAATGTCATAATAAATTTTTTTAACACTTAAAAAAATGTTAAAATAAATATACTTTTGTAACACTTATAAAAATATCATAATATATATATTTTATAATATTTAAAAAACATCACAATAAATCTTTTTAATAACACTAATAAAAAATGTTACGAAAAATCTTCTTTGTTAATAGTAAAAAAGATATTACCCTGGATTTTTTTTTTAACATTTATAGCTATAATATCTGTTTCGAAGGTTACCTGAAATTAGATTACTTTTAGGCCTGAACGTGAGGTCCAAGCTCCTTTAGGAGTAGTGTCTGACTTATTCTGATGTCGAGGTGCCGCTATCCGAGTTCCTCGTGAGGAGGTGAGAATGGTACCTGCAAGACACTCCGATGCTTAAATTAGCAAGGGTTTTATGTACGTTTTTAGTAGATAGAACATGAATATAATTATGGGGTATCAGTGTATTTATAGTAGAGTTGTTAACCACCTTTATTGGTGGATAACTGTTTCCTTTATCTTGAGAGTTTGTTAGAATCTATCTTTTAGTGGAGATAGAGATAGTAAGAGAGATTTGAGAAAACAGTTACTTATTTAGATAAGTACAAGCCAGTCTCTTTCATCGTGCCCGACCTCTTTAAAGAGGTTGGATATGAGTAGAGGTCACCCCCTTTTAGGTGGGCCTTTCATTCTTATTGGGCCTAACTTTATGTGTTTGGACCAGGGTATGAACAATGCCCTTGCTTGAGTCCAGGCTTGCCCCGAGGTCAGATTCAAGCATTTTATGGCTTCAGTATCGAGGTCAAGTACACCGCCTTCAAGAGGTTGGGTACTCGATGTGATTTGAAAAAAAATTTAAATGTTGCCTCGTTAAATGAGGGGTGAACGTTACATGACAGTTCCCTTAAAATCCGTGCATAGCTTTAAAGAGGGGGTATGAAATGACTGTTTGGTCCCTTCTTTCTTATAAAGTGTTTCGCACTCTTCTTCTTCTCCTTTTTTCATTTCTGAAAAACGCTCCTTTTGCCTTCTTCATCACAAAACTCCTTCAACTTCTTCCTCTGTTTCTTGCTTCGTAACCATTTTTAGATTTCTCCATCTTAAACCCTTTGAAGATATTGTTTTGTTGTAAGGAGAGGAACGCTCGTGTTTTTTGCTGTTTTGCATGCCACAATATTCTTCGAATCTCATCAAGGTTGGTACTTCTTGACTTCTTTTTTTTGTGTGATTGTTCTGGGCCTTTTGAATCTGTTTTTTGTATTTGGGTGACATTATAGTAGCAGAGATTATTACATTGTTGGTTTTGTTCGTATCTTTAAACTTCTTTGGGAAAAGTTGTTGACTGATGCTGCTTTTTTTAATAAAAGCCCTTTTTGAAGCCATTTTTGTTGTCTAGTATTACTGTTACGAACATTTGGCTGTGTTTTTAGAATTTTGAGAAACTTGCTGCCATTTTATTCCTATAGAACATGATTGTGTTGCCCCCCTGATGGTGTGGCTACTGATAGTGCAGGAGTGACGCCATTGGCATTTCTTGAAAAAACTTTTTGAAATCGCATTTTTGCTGTGTTGCACTTACCCTACTTCTTTTGATTGGTGTCCGAGCTTTTTAGTGACGACTTCTTTTTGTTGCATTTGTAGGTATAGCTTTATGTCTCGATCTATTATTCACAACATATCGACAAAAGTCCCTCCTTCCCTTTTAACTCGGGTAGATACTTCTGTCCTTACTGTTGTCCCTGTAGTCGATAAAGAATACACCAGACCTTTCGTAGGTATCATAGGCTCTATGAGAATTGAGAGGATGAGCAAAATTATGAAATAGTGGTAGCTGATCCCCAGGAGAGGGTATGCTTTCCCTCTTTAGATAGGTCGGAGCATCCTTTTTCTATGCTTATGATTGTTTTTTCTCAAAATTAGATGTTAAGCCTCCTTTCTCTAATTTTAAGAGCAATGTTTTTTGGACTTTTAATGTTGCCCATATCTAGTTATACCCGTATTCTTGGGCCTTTTTGAAATTTTACCAACTTTTGTCGAGAACTTGATGTCCGACCTTCCCTCAATGTCTTCTTTTACCTCTTTGTTTTGACCAAGACTTTTGGTTCAAAAAAGCTAGCTTGGAGGGTGTCCAACCTTCTTTTTTGGATGAGAATGATGAACCCTTTTTCTTTTTATACTGGGAGGTAAAACCCGTGATAGCCAAGTATAGCGTAGATGACCTAGATGACCTTGAGAAGGCCGTAGTTGACTTTTTCCAAGAGTGCTGGGGCTGAGCTTTTTACTTGGATACCAAAAGTTTTTAAGGGACCCCGGTCAGCTTCAGTTCAAACTAGGTAGTTTTCTTACCTTTAGCTTATTTATTTTGGTTGTGATTTGTGTTGTCAATAAAGCTACTTTCACTTTTACAGAGAAGATGGCTCCAAGGAAGAACATTGTCGCATAAGGTATACAACAAAAAGAAGCTAGGGGTGCTTTTGCCTGACCTTCACCAAAGAAGTCAGACGCGGGTTCCTCGGCTCAAAAGAAGGTTATTCTTGCTCTCTTTAGACGGCTGATATACTATGACAATGATTTAATTTTCTAATTGATGAAAATTCTAGACCGGCCATAATAGCATCAACACTTCCTCAAGCATTCGTTCATAAAAATCTTAATCATCAAATCATTTCAAAATCTCTACTTTAGCAGTCTTAACTCAAACCAACTTTAAAGCTATTTTCCAGTTTAATTCTCTTTCAAAAGCTCAAGAAAATCATTTATTTCAATTTCAGTAAATACTTTTCAAAACATAACCCTCTCATTAAAAGAAATTAATAACTCTTCCTCAAGTTTACTAACTTCCCAAAGACTCAAAAACCATCTTTCTCTTTACTATTCCAACTCAAATGTTATAATATAAATTCATAAATCTCCTAAAAGGTAATCCTTTACTTCAAGCCAAAAAATAACTCTTTCTATATCGAATCGAACTCAAAACATAATTTCTTTCTTAAATAATTCAAATTCGAAACATAAACCTTTCCTCGGTAAATTGAATTCAAAATAGTATAATTCTTTTTTTTAACTAAATAAAACTCAAATAATATAATTTTCCAAATCCAAATCTTCTAAAATAACTTTTCAACTAAAACCTCAGATTTTATAAAATTTCGGCCGCACCTCTCCTAAAACTCGGACTTTCCACCCTTCCGAGTTTCCTCTTTCTCAACAATTCATCCACCTTTTTCTCAACAAGTATCAAATAAAAGGTTCTCAATCAAGAAAATCCACAATTCGCAATTCCCATATAATCCATCAATCCAACTTCCATCTCATTAATTCATCACTAATTTTCATAAATCACATAATCCTTTAATAGTTCTCAAAATCAATTCCGATTAATCATAAATCAATAATAATAGTTGTTCATACCCTGACCCAACACTAAGGCCCAGATCCAAACGAATGGCTCAATCCAAAGATTAGCCCTCATTCGACACCGACCTTCTCTCAAAACGTCGGATCTAACCACGACTTGCTCTAGGGAAGTCGAGAGTAAAGATTAGCTGGCAGATAACACCCATTCAAATAAGCAAATGCCCCTAAAATCTCTCAACCCACTTTTAGGAGCCATATCCCAACTTCCTTAAGATAAAGAGACGTTATCCTCCTTAAAAGGTGGAACTACTCCAACGGTAGTTATTGGTTCACCACTATAAATATACTAACACCCCTCAGGTATCTCTAAATTCTAATATTCTATAAACTTGCTTAGACCCTTGCTGACTTAGGCATCAGAGTGTCTTTATAGGTACCACCCCCCATTCTCTCGTGCATACACAAGTCAGACAGAGGCTCCGAGACGCGAACTTAGTCAAAGGGCTTCCTCCTTCAGACGATTGGGCCAACCCAACGAGTCCAGCTCACTAATCCCCGGTTACCCATTGTAACATTAGTGCCGTTGCCGGGGACCCGAGAGATCAACCAATAATTGCGGATAATTCGCCCGAAGATGGCCACACAGCGTCTAATTCTAAGCAAGAGAATCTGGACATCGGAAACAACAATGAGGATGTCGACGTTCACCAAGGGGTGACCGATCAACATAAAAAAGGCACCTCAGGACTAAAAAATCCGAAAACAAACTCTTCTGAAGGGCGCAAACCAGGAAAGGAAGGACAACCCCACGCAGCAGTTTTTATGGGATTGTTCCACGGCCACCAAGGGCACCTAGAGTAGTTGGAGCAAGAGTTAGAACGATAGCGAGAGGCAGAGAGAAACTTGTGGAACGAGATAGAGCAACGAAAAGAGTTAGAAGAAAAGCTCTTAAAGTTGGAGTCCACTCTAAAAAGTCAAAGCTCCCATAGCGACCGAGAGGATTCCCCCTTGGGAGGAGAAAACCCATTCAGCAAGGATATAATGAGGGCAAAAGTTCCAAGGAACTTCAAAAGCCCTGATATGGAACTCTACGACGGGACCACAGATCCAAAGCATCATTTAAGCAACTTTAAAAGTCGGATGTACTTGGCCGATGCTTCCGATGCTACTCGCTGCAAGGCTTTCCCGACCACCTTGACAAAAGCAGCGATGAAGTGGTTCGACAGTCTTCCCCCAAGGTTGGTCACTAGCTTTGATGACCTCTCGCAAAAGTTCTTGATGCGATTCTCCATCCAGAAGGACACCGTAAAGCACGCACCGAGCCTCTTGGGAGTAAAACAGGAGGTCGGAGAACCTTTAAGGGACTACATGGAAAGGTTTAATAAAGCGTGCTTGGAGATTCAAGATTTTCCCATGAAAGCAGTAATTATGGGCCTAGTAAATGGACTTCAAGGAGACCCATTCTCCCAGTCCATATCAAAGAGGCACCCGACCTCCTTAAGTGATATACAGAAGAGAGCTGAGAAGTACATCAACATGGAGGAAAATGCTAGACTACGAGAGTCGAGCTGGCGACTTGGGCACTCTCAGTCGTCGAAAGAGAAATAAAGATAGCCCAAGAAAAAAGAGGAAGTCGGCCCCGAAAGGCCTAGGAGATATCACTCCTATACTCCTTGATAAAACCATATTTCATGAGATATTTTGTGCTTAATTTGAGTGATTTATACAATCCTTCACCTACTTATTCACATTAATTGCATGGTTTTACTTTCCCTCCCTTATTATGTCATATCGTGAAAAACATGTTTCCTAAGCTTTGAAAATTAATTATTTTAATTACCTTTATTTCCATTCGATGCCATGATTATTGTGTTGAGTAGTTTCAGAGTTTCTAAGGCAGAATGACTTAAAGGATGAAAAAGGAAACATACCAAAGGGAAAGGAGAAAGCAAGACGGAGCTTTAAGGAAACTGGTATCCACCCGATCGCATGGACGACGTGATCGCGTGTCAAGCACGAATCAGCAGCGACGCGGCCGCATGACTGACGCAACCGCGGGCCTCTAGTAGAACGCACATGACGCGGTCGCATGACTGACGCGACCGTGTGGCAAAAAAAAGCTCCGAATGACGCGACCGCGTGATCCACGCGGACGCGTGACAGAGGCCACGCACCAGAAAATTACAGAACACGCACCAGGGAGTTCTAAAGCCCTTTTTGGCCCAAATCCAAGTCCAGAAGGCATAGACCAGAGGTTATGAAGTGGGGGAATGCATCCATTCAAAAAGCTCGCATAATTCTACTTTTCCATGAATTAGATTTAGTCTAGAGAGAGATTCTCTCTCTCTCTCTTTAGGATTTAGGATTTCTTCTTGTTTTAAGAGTAACTCTGGATCCAGGTTTTAATGTTCTTCTATTTTAGTTCCATAATTATTTATTCCGGCATTTGAATTGATCATTTACTTTTATAATTTAATTTATGAATTATTCCATGTTCCAGATTATTATTTGAATTAATGATATTGAGGTATTTTTAGTTTATTATTGCTCTTGTTAATTTATGATTATCATTGTTTACGAATTGAAGATATTTTATTCCCGCAATTTTACTTTTTCCCCTTTTGGTTCTGATTAAGAATTTAGTAACTTAACAGTTATTAGACTCAACATAATTAATAACCGTTATCTTGCTAATTGAGCTGAACCTGAATAATCCCAACCTTTTCTTCGAAAATAATTAGGATTCAAAGGTCAATTTAATTAGTCCTTTGACTTTCCTTGCCGTGGTAAAGGTTGACCAAGTGGAGTTTAGATTCAACTTTTATTATAGTTGAGAGAGATAACTAAGTTAGACCTCTAAATTCCCTTATCTTGCCAAAAGTTGTTTTACAGTTATTTATTTATTTTTAATTGCCATTTACTTTACTTGTCATTTAAATCACTTGCTTCTCACCTTCTAAACCCCGAATTCACAACCTTTATAGCCAATAATAAGAACATACTTCCTCGCAGTTCCTTGAGAAGACGACCCGAGGTTTGAATACTCGGTTAACAATTTCTAAAGGGGTTTGTTACTTGTGACACCCAAAACGTTTGTACGAAGGGATTTTTGTCAGTTTAGAGACTATATCTATAACGCAAATGTTTTTATGACATTCTTTACTGGCAAAAATCCTAACGTCAAAATGGCGCCATTGCCGGGGAACTGCTAACGTGTGACTTATTATTGGTTATTGTAAATATTTTTCTTTTGCTTGTTTATTTATTTTCGTTCTTCCTTTTTATCTTTATTTGCTACTATGAACTCTCACCCCTCTCGCTTTGAGTTTGGTTCTAATATTGTTAAAGGAATTAGAAGTTACAGCAGGAATGTGCATCAAGGTCAGACCAATCAAGGATGGATGGAACCAAGAGGATCTAATCAACCCTTTTGGCAGCAACACCCTCCGAGATATCCTGGACAAAGACCATTCTATCGTGCATACCCAGTTGAAAGACATGGTGGACAACCTTGTAACTACCAACAAGCCCCACCCCGTGCATACGAACCGTCCTTTCAACATAACCTGAACCACCACACTCACAAGCTTCTCGTCACCATTCGCCATCATATGATCCTTCCTTACCCCAATACCAATCCAATCATTCTCAGTCATCACCACTTCCCTATGTACCATGTCTAAGTCCAGCAAACCGCGAAGCAGAAGATCGTCTAAAAGAAACAATAACTAAATTTCAAACAACCATTCAACAATTGGAGCACGCACTAATCCAATGGGCCACTAAACGCTCAAATATACAAGGATCAACCACAGCTCCATGTGGACAACCCGATGAAGAGCGTAGCATGAAAGAAATACTAGAGACTCCAGTGGACAAGGCAGAGAATGAATTCGTACTAGAACAAGTGGAAGAAGCTGTCATTGTTCAAGAAGAAGAGTTGGTTGAAGATCTAGGCGATGCTGAACTTCCTTGGGAATCCAGAATTGAGGAAAACTCCGTCCAGGATGCTACAGTTGATGCTAAGGAAGATACTGTACAATCTCCAAGGCAAGTTGTTTACGAGGAATCAGACGGAATAATCCAAGAAGCAAATTCCCTTGATGATGATATTCACAAGTCTAGCTCTCTTGGTGATGAACTTGCGTCCGCAAGTGAACTCTCTGAAACCGAAGAATCTTCCCCAAGTGAATATGAAGATGATGCGGAGGTGGATTTCTCTCAACCTCCAATCTATGACTTGAGTGATGAGGAAGACATAGAAGACTTTGACTCGGACACAGATACAATTGAGGACTATTGCAAAGAAGTAGAGGAATTCACAGAAGAGCACAAGGGAGTAGAACTTACAGAACCACCAGAAACACCTATCCCAAGGCTACTACCACCTAATACAAGCTTCAAGTGGGTACAATCCTTAACTTACAATTTTACTTATTCACTTAAATATGGTTTACTTGAAACAGATGGACAGCTTAGACTCTCTGCGACTTTAAGAGTAAGAGGAAAATGGCTCGTACTCAGAGCTGGTGCACAAGGTTCAATAAGGTTCCACGCTTCACCTCGAAGTACACGGATTGGTATCATACTCAATTGCACGGATCATAGAGAACGTTTGGTCACCACGGTGAGATTCTACTTTTTAAACCGCCCGGATGGAGACATGTAGATCAGGACGGAGGCAGATTTAAAAGCAAGGCTTGGAATCCTGGAGTTTATTCTGACATTTGTCGTCCTGGGAGCCGAACAATATATTTAAAGCTGCTCAGAAGCTTCACATGCCTAGTTTGGGACCCCGGAGGCTATTGGCATTCCAAGCACTGGTGGAAATTTTTGGACGAATTTAAACATAAACCACCATAACAGGATACTCTTCCAATGTCCAACTTAAGGACTTTAACTAAAAGTGCTAGGTGGGAGACAACCCACCATGGTATGGTCGCTTCTTTTTTTAATTTATTCCTTGTTAATTGCTTTCATTTTTCCTTTTTCGTTTTAATTTATTAAACCTGGAATCATGCAAAACATTCATGATAGTCATTGTATTCTGCATTTTTTTTCATGCATAAAAAAAAGGTTTGCACGACGCGACCGCATGCCCCATGCGATCGCGTCATATTGCGAAAACACCACCCACGCGACCGCGTGAGTCACGCAGCCGCGTGATATATATATCGGCGTAAGGATCCAACGAACAGAAAGTTAGGCTGGAATTGTGCGGCCCTTGTGCGTTTCGTGCAAATTGGCCCACGCGATCGCATGCCCCATGCGATCGCGTCACTTGCACAATACCAACCCAACGCGACCGCGTGAGCGACGCGATCGCGTCGCATGGATTGCACATCACCCCAAAAAGAGACAGAGAGTTGCGCTGAAACGGCGCTGGAGTCGTGCGTTTAGCACGAATTCCGGTGACGCGATCGCGAGCCCCACATGATCGCGTCAACCTTCTTTCCCCCCTCTCATGCGATCGCGCGCCCCACGCGATCGCTTCACTCCCATTTTCGCCCCAACTACGCGACCGCGTGCCCCACACGGCCGCGTGGATTCGAAAGTATAACCCCCTCAGCCACGCGAACCCTATCAGTCGTGCAGCCCCCCCACCCCCAATCCTCTTCTCCCTCTCTGCTCCCTCTCCCTCCAACCACCACCCGGCCGCCACCGCCAACCACCCAGAAACCGCCGACCACCCCGTACGCCGCCGCCCCAATAACTTTCCCTCCCTTCTTCTCACTTCCCCCTCTTCCTCTTCCCTCTTCGCCACTGCCACCGCGAGCACCGCCCTCCATCGCACCGGACGCTGCCGCAGCCACTTCTTCCCTGTTCCACCCCTTCCGCTTACCAGGTTCCGCAACACGCAACCATTTTTATCCGTTCGACATTTTTTTTCTGTATTTTTTCCGTTTCTTTTCATAATTAGGATAGCTAGACTTGCATGTTGTAGTGGATTTTTAGGTTGTTAGGTAGCTTAGGCTGTGGTTAGTGGATCTGGGTCTGTCTCCTTGCACTGTTCTTACTTCTGTTTTATCCTATGTGCAAATCTGTTGCTGCTATATTCATGATTCATCTGCTGCTTTCTTGTATGTTGCTGCTGTTTACATTGAGTTTTTTTATGTTTCTTTTATATCTATGTACATGCAGCTTGCTTTATTTTAATTCATATGAACTGATATGATTGCTGTTTATTTTCTGGGATAATCCAATTTTAGCCGGAATGCTGCCCAAATTTTTTTGAAAATTATTTTCATTCATGTTTTGGTTTGGCATTTCTGAACTCTGTTTTACTCTCCTTTGCCCAGCCCATTTCATGAATGCTATGGCAGACTTTCTTATCCTCTTTGATTTCTTGGTTCATAAACTGCATTTGTGATTCACTGATTCCAATTTTTGCTTTTTTTTTATTTTATTATTTCTATTCGAATCAGCATCACCCTGTTTCTCTTGTTCGACTATAAGTACTTCTATTCTTACCTGTGTATCACTGTTATATGGAATTTTTCTATGCCACTTACTTTAACCCGCACTTTACTAATTCCCTAATTTTAATTTACTAATTTCTTTTTCAAAACTCTAACCATACTAACCCTTTTGATCTCTTTTCTGATTATTTTCACTTTCCTCTAACTTTTTCACTATGGGATTTTTCTCTTTCCATTTAACATTAATTCACTCACTTTTCAATTCCTCATTTCGATTCGGTGGAGGTGGCCTTACAAAGTCATCTCGCAAGAGGCACCTGAAGGAAGTCTACCAGGTCGGGAGCGAGGCTCCCGACCTCCCAACTATCTCATTCACCAAAGAAGATGGGCAAGAAATCATTCCTGGACATGATGATCCAGTGGTCATAACTATGGTCCTTGCCAACTCTCATCTTCACAGAACCCTGATAGATCAGGGGTGCTCAGCTGACATCCTTTTCAAACCAGCATTCGATCAGTTGGAGTTGGATGAAAAGGAGTTAAGAGCTTATCCTGACACCCTATTTGGACTGGGGGATACACCAATAAAACCACTAAGATTCATACCCCTTCACACAACTTTTAGAAAAGGGAAAAAATCCAAAACTCTGAGTATCGACTTCATAGTCGTCGATGTGGGGTCAACCTACAATGCCCTAATCAGCAGAAGTACCCTAAATTTGCTCGGAGCAGAGGTATTCACCCCTCACCATTGCATGAAATTCCAAACATCAGAGGGAATAGCAACCATCAGAAGACACCAGAAATTGGCAAGGAAATGCTACAATGAATGCTTAAACCTAAGAGGAAAAGGCAAAGAGGTGCACACAATTGAGCTCAGAGAAAAAACTGAGGAAGTACAGGTCGGAGAAGAGGAAGGAAAAAACACCAACATAGGAGCCAATCTGAAAGAAGATTTGAAGAAAAAACTTATAAGACTCTTACAAGAAAATTTCGACCTCTTTGTCTGGAAAGCTTCCGACATGCCAGGGATAGATCTCGAACTCATGCCGCACAAACTATCAGTATACCCTGATCCGCGACTTGTTCAGCAAAGAAGAAGGAAGCTTGGACCTTAATAAGCTCAAGTAGTGGAAGAACAAGTGCAAGCCCTCCTAGAATCCGGGTTCATTAAAGATGTCAAATATCCGGCGTGGCTGGCAAATGTGGTGCTAGTCAAAAAACAAAACGGCAAGTGGAGGATGTGCGTCGATTACACCGACCTGAACAAGGCATGTCCCAAACACCCATATCCACTCCCAAGCATTGATACCTGTTCATACCCGGGGTCGAGCGGTCCGACCAGGGATGTTCTGCAGACAAAGCGACTGACCTGTTCAGGTCAGGACAAACCGACCTCTTCTCAAAGAGCTCGGTCAAATCACGGAAAAGCCCAAAAAAGGGCCCAAATAGAGGAACATGCCCCAAATCCTAAGGCAGCCCAAGCCTACAGAGAGAAGGGTGGTTCCCTTGAAGATAAGATAAAGATAAGACGAGATAAAGATAAGATAAGATAACTAACTTATCTTATCTAAGAAGGTCACTCTACGCCATTATAAATACACTGGAGCACCTAGGTATAACTCATACTCTAATTCTACTCAATACCTGCTTAATACCCTTGCTAACTTAAGCATCGGAGTCCCTTGCAGGTACCCCCACCCTCCGGAGACGAAGGAATCAGTACCTCCATTAAGTCCTACAAATCGGATACCTCCGTTCCGACCAGTACAGAAGATCTTGTCTGAGATCGACCTACAGTTTCAGGTAACCGCCGAATCATTGGCGCCGTTGTCGGGGTCCCGGAAGTCATCCCATTACCATGGCGGACGATCATGACAATGATCATACCTCAGATCTAGAAGAAAGAACGCCGCATAAAAATGCGGACTCCACACCAAAATATACTCCCCAAATCAACAATAAGAACTCCCCAAACGAGGGAGCCCTGGATGCATTCAAGATCGGTTAAAACAACTTGAGGAAGATGCTCTACGTCAACGAGAGGCTGAGAAGGATCTAGAAAGAGAAATAAGGTGACGCCGTGAACTGGAAACCAAACTCCTAAAACTTGAAGCTGATGTCAAGACCAAAGCCAGCCGATCCACTCCCGAAGATAACACACGAAAGGAGCAAGACCCATTCACCAAAGAAATCATGAAGACGAAAATCCCAAAGGACTTTAAACTCCCAGACATGACCTTATACGACGGTACTACAAATCCCAGCCATCATCTCAGTAACTTCAGAAGCGGAATGTGTCTCACCGACGCCTCAGGTGTAGTTCGTTGCAAAGCCTTTCCAACTACTTTAACAAAAATAGCAATTAGATGGTTCGACAATCTCCCTCTTAGGTCCATCTCAAGTTTCAACGACATGGCTAAAAAATTCCTGGCCAGATTCTCCATCCAAAAGGACAAAGCTAAACATGCTCCGAGCTTATTGGGAATCAGGCAATGAGAACGGGAAACCCTGCGTAACTACATGGAAAGATTCAACAAGACATGTATGGATATACAGAACTTGCCAACAGAAGCCGCTATTATGGGCCTCATTAACAGCTTGTGAGAAGGGCCCTTTAGTCAATCTATATCAAAAAAGTACCCCACATCTCTGAACGAGGTGCAGGAACAAGCTGAAAAATACATCAACATAGAGGAAAACTCCCGGTTAGGAGAAACCTCAAAGGCCGGGTTCACCCCCTAGGATAAAGACAAATATTCCAGAAAAAAGGAAGATCGACATGGAGAGAAAATAAAAAAATACCACAATTATACCCCTCTTCGGGTGTCTCTTGTGGAAGTATACAGAGAGGTTTGCAACACAGAAAAAATACCACCAGCTGGACCACTCAAAGGCAAAAAAGGAGGAGGAAAATGGGCTGAATATTGTGAATACCATCGAATCCGCGGTCATTCCACCAATGAGTATTTTGACCTAAAAAATGTCATAGAAAAGCTCGTACGAGAAGGAAAGCTAGATCGATACCTGGCCACCCATGATGATAAACAAAGGAAAAGAAGAAGAGCAGAAGATGTCAGACCAACCGCGCAATCATCCCGGATGCCAGAAAGACATGTCCACATGATACACGGTGGATTCGCCGGGGGAGGAATCTCCAAATCATCCCACAAAAGACATCTCAAAGACGTATATCGTGTCGTAGAAAAGGAGGAAGCACCCGACATCCCGGCGATCACTGTTACCAAGGAAGACGCATCCGGCGTCGCATCAGGGCATGACGATCCCATGGTCATCACTATTATATTGGCAAACACAAATCTTCACCGCACGTTGATAGACCAGGGGAGCTCTGCCAATATCTTATTCAAAACTGCTTTCGACAAACTCGGCTTGGAAGAAAAAGAACTCAGAGCATATCCGGAAAACCTGTTCGGGCTAGGAGATACCCCAGTTCAACCGATGGGATACATCTCACTCCACACAACTTTTGGAAAAGGAAGTCAGTCAAGAACACTGTCGACGTAAGCTTAGCCTACAATGCCCTAATAGGTCGGGCAACGTTAAATCAGCTCGGCACAATAATCTCGACTCCGCATCTATGCATGAAGTTCCCAACTGCAGGATGACTAGCCACGATAAAGGTAGATCAGAAGATGGCGCACCGCTGTTACAACGAAAGTCTAACCTCAGAGGCAGAGGAGAAGAATTCCACACAATTGAGCTCGGTGAAGTTCGGAGGCAGGAGGAGCTCCGCCCACAACCTGAAGGAGAAATAGAGAAAATCCAGATCGGGAACACCTCGGACCAAACAACCAACATCGGCACACTCCTAAAAGGGGACATAAAAGAATCACTCATACAGTTCCTACGCGACAATGCCGACCTCTTTGGGTGGAAGGCCACAGATATGCCAGGCATAAATCCCAAACTCATGTGCCACAAGCTAACAGTCTACCCAGGATCTTGGCTGGTACAATAAAGGCGCAGAAAGTTAGGACCAGAATGCTCTCAAGCGGTGGAAGAACAGGTATGAGCTCTACTAGAGGCAGGCTTCATAAGAGAAGTCAAATACCTGCTATGGCTTGCTAATGTCGTTTTGGTAAAAAAGTCAAATGGGAAGTGGAGAATGTGCACCGACTATACCGATCTCAACAAAGCTTGCCCAAAAGATCCTTATCCGCTCCCAAACATCGACACACTGGTAGATGCCTCCTCCGGATACAAATACCTCTCCTTTATGGACGCATACTCGGGATATAACCAAATCCCAACGTACCCACCCGACCAAGAAAAAACCTCTTTCTTAACCCCAAAGGCAAATTACTGCTACATTGTTATGCCCTTCGGTCTCAAAAACGCGGGAGCCACTTACCAAAGATTAATGAAAAAAGTTTTTTCGGATCACATCGGAAAGATCATGGAGGTCTACGTAGATGACATGCTAGTGAAGACACAAAACGAAGAGATGTTATTATCCAACCTGACACAAGTATTCGACACCATAAGACGACACGGCATGCGACTCAATCCCACGAAATGTACCTTCGCAGTAGAAGATGGTAAATTATTGGGTTTTATGATCACACAGAGAGGAATCAAGGCAAACCCGGACAAGTGCAGGGCCGTACTCGACATGAAAAGTCCGACTTATATCAAAGAAGTACAACAACTCAATGGGCGGTTGGTAGCCTGATCCAGATTCCTGGCTGGATCAGCAATAAGATCTCTCCCCTTCTATGCCACTCTAAGGAAGGGAAAGGAGTTTGAATGGACAACTGAATGCAAGCAAGCCTTCCAAGATTTCAAAAAATTTCTGGGACGGCCACCTATATTAAGTCAGCCACGAGAAGGAGAACCACTCATTTTGTACCTCATAGTGAGAAATCGGGTAATAGCTTCAGCACTGGTCCGAGAAGACAACAGTGGACAACAACCCATATACTTTATCAGTAAAGTGTTACAAGGATCCGAGCAGAACTACCAGAAAATAGAAAAGTTCGCTTACGCTCTCATAATAACATCTCGACATCTTCGCCCATATTTCCAGTCTCACACCATTAAAGTTCGGACCAACTAGCCCATAAAAGGAATCTTACAGAAAACAGACTTGGCAGGTAGAATCTTGCAATGGGCGGTCGAGTTGTCCAAATTTGACCTTCAATACGAAGCTCGGACGGCCATCAAATCTCAATATCTGGCCGACTTCATCGCGGAATTTACAGACACACCGGAAATCCCCGCAGAATGGAATCTATATGTGGATGGCTCCTCAAATAAAGCGCGAAGTGGCGCAGGCATAATAATTGAATGCGACCAGGGGACCCAAATCGAACTCTCCCTCAAATTTGGGTTCCTTGCCTCAAACAATCAAGCGGAATATGAAGCACTAATAGCTGGTTTGAAGCTGGCTAGGGAGGTTGGAGCTCAAAAACTTATCATCTTCAGTGATTCACAGGTAGTTACTTCATAAATAAGAGGAAGCTACACAGCCAAAGATCCCACTATGAAAAAGTACTTGGACAAAACCAGGGAACAGCTCGAGCAACTCGGAGAGTACGAGGTTCGTCACATGCCCCGAGAACAAAATGCCCGGGCCGATGCAATCTCAAAACTAGCCAGCATCAAACCAGGAGGCAACAATAGAAGCCTTATACAAGAAATTCTACAGAATCCATCAGTCTCAGAAGAAGAAAAAGTCCTAGCCATAACAGGTCACGATCAGGGATGGATGACTCCCATTATTAACTACCTCAGAACAGAAGTTCTCCCACAGATGAGAAAGAGGCAAAGATGTTAAAACGAGAAGCACAGTACTACACCCTCATAAATAATACTCTATACAAAAGAGGGATTTCGATACCACTGCTAAAATGCATGCCGACTTCCAACACAAAAGACGTCCTAGAAGAAGTACACAGTGGCATCTATGGCAATCACCTCGGAGCGTAGGCACTCGCCAAAAAAGTACTTCGGGCAGAATTTTATTGGCCAACTCTACAAAAAGAAGCCACAGAATTTGTAAGGACACGCTCACCATGTCAGAAGCATGCCAACTTTCACACCGCTCCGCCAGAGGAACTCATCAGCATAACCTCACCTTGGACATTCGCAAAATGGGTACTCGATCTCCTCGGACCTTTTTCTCAAGGATCAAGACAAGTCAAATTCCTCATAGTAGGAATAGACTACTTCACAAAATGGATCGAGGCAGAACCCCTGGCCAATGCCACATCTCAAAGAAGTCAAAAATTCCTATATAGAAATATCGTCATAAGGTTTGGAGTTCCATACTCCATCACTACAGACAATGGTACCCAGTTCACAGACGCAGGATTCAGAAAACTAGCGGCCGACCTGAATATAAAACAACAATTCACATCTGTTGAGCACCCCCAAGCCAATCGGCAAGCTGAAGCTGCTAACAAAGTTATATTAGCAGTGTTAAAATGGAGATTACAGGATGCAAAGGGAGCCTGGGCTGAGGAACTCCCACAGGTTCTATGGGCATATCGAACGATGCCACATTCCACCACAAAGGAATCACCCTTCCGATTAGCATATGGAGTGGACGCGATGATCCCAGTGGAGGTCGAACAAGGGTCACCTAGAGTGATCCACTTTAGCGAGAAAGCCAATCACCAACTTCAAAGGGAAGAGCTCGACTTACTTCCGAAAATCTGAGAAAGAGTCTGGATAAGGGAAGAGGCGCTAAAATGACGAATGGCCTCCAGGTATAACCAAAAGGTAATACGACGGACCTTCACTGAGGATGACCTCATCCTAATGCAAAATGACATCAGAACAATTCGATTGGGACAAAGAAAGCTGGCAGCAAACTGGAAAGGACCCTACCGAGTCGTAGAAGTGCTGGGAAAAGGCTATTACAGGCTTTTCGAACTAGACGGGTGAGAGCTTCCCAGGTCATGGCACGCCTGCAACCTAAGACGGTTGATGAGCGGATAATTTATACGCTTTTTGACATTTTTTTAGTATATTTTTAGTATGTTTTAGTTAGTTTTTATTATGTTTTTATTAGTTTTTAATTAAAAATCACATTTCTGGACTTTACTATGAGTTTATGTGTTTTTCTGTGATTTCAGGTATTTTTTTGCTGAAATTGAGGGACCTGAGCAAAAATCTAATTTAGAGGCTGAAAAAAGACTGCAAATGCTGTTGGATTCTGACCTCCCTGCACGCAAAGTAAATTTTCTAGAGCTACAAAAGCCCAATTGGCGCGCTCTCAATTGTACCTTCTACGGCATGAGTCTCTAAACCCCATGGTTGGGGGTGAGGAGCTCTGCTGTGTCTTGATGGATTAATGCAATTACTACTGCTTTTTCATTCAATCACGCTTGCTTCTATTCTAAGATATCACTTGTTCCTAAACTTGATGAATGTGATGATCCGTGACACTCATCATCATTCTCACCTATGAACGTGTGCCTGACAACCACCTCCGTTCTACCTTAGATTGAGTGGATATCTCTTGGATTCCTTAATCAGAATCTTCGTGGTATAAGCTAGAATCCATTGGCGGCCATTCTTGAGAATCCGGAAGGTCTAAATCTTGTCTGTGGTATTCTGAGTAGGATTCAGGGATTGAATGACTGTGACGAGCTTCAAACTCGCGATTGTGGGGCGTTAGTGACAAACGCAAAAGAATCACTGGATTCTATTCCGACATGATCGAGAACCGACAGATGAATAGCCGTGCTGTGACAGAGCGCGTTGAACATTTTCACTGAGAGGATGGGAGGTAGCCATTGACAACGGTGAAACCCAACATACATCTTGCCATGGAAGGAGTCTTGCGTGCATGAAGAAGAAGACAGTAGGAAAGTAGAGATTCAGAAGATATAGCATCTCCAAAACCTCAACCTGTTCTCCGTTACTGCAAAACAAGTATTTATTTCATGTTCTTTTACTTTTTACAATTAAATCTGAGAATTATTGATATCCTGACTAAGAGTTACAAGATAACCATAGCTTGCTTCAAGCTGACAATCTCCGTGGGATCGACCCTTACTCACGTAAGGTATTACTTGGACGACCCAGTGCACTTGCTGGTTAGTTGTGCGGAATTGCAAAAGTGTGATTGTGATTTCGTGCACCAAGTTTTTGGCGCCATTGCACGAGATTGTTCGAGTTTGGACAACTGACGGTTTATTTTGTTGCTTAGATTAGGAATATTTTAATTTTGTTGGTTTAGAGTCTTTTATTTGAGTCTAGTTTCATATTCTAAGTTTGGTGTCTTCTTTGTGTTTTCCTTAAAATTTTCGAAAATTTGTGTTTGATTTTCTAAAAATTTTAAGTTTGGTGTCATTTTGTTTTTTTTCTCTTTCCTCGTTTCAAAAATCAAATCTTTTTCAAAATAATTTTCAATCATATCTTCTTAATTGTTAATTCCAGAATCTTTTTAATTAATTAATTAAATTAGTTTTCAATTTGCTTTGATTTTATTTTCTTTTGGATTTCAAATTTTTATTTTATTTTCTGTTTATTTTATTTTATTATTTTCGGTTACTTTTAATAATATATATATAATATCCACATCATCTCCCTTTCTCCATCATGGACCTAAGTGGAATTGAGCAGTCCAGAAGGATTTTGTATACCTCCCATTAAAGCAAGCAGCTTTGAGCTAAATCCTCAACTCATTATCATGGTGCAGCAAAATTGCCAGTATTCCGGTCTTCCACAGGAAGAACCTACTGAGTTTCTGGCACAGTTCTTACAAATTGCTGACACAGTACATGATAAAGAAGTGGATCAGGATGTCTACAGATTGTTACTGTTTCCATTTGCTGTAAAAGCTCAAGCTAAGATGTGGTTGAATAACCAACCCACAGCAAGCATAAAACAAGGAGACAGTTATCAGACAAATTCTTGAATCAATTTTACCCTCCAAAAAGGATGACACAGCTAAGGCTGGACATCTAAGGCTTTAAACAAGAGGATAATGAATCCCTTTATAATGCCTGGGAGAGGTATAGAGTTATGCTAAGGAAATGCCCCTCTGAAATATTTTTAGAGTGGGTACAGTTAGACATCTTCTATTATGGGCTTACAGAAAAAGCTCAGATGTCTTTAGACCACTCAGCTGGTGGATCTATACACATGAGGAAGACGATTGAAGAGGCTCAAGAGCTCATAGATATGGTTGCTAGAAATCAACATTTATACTCAAGCAGTGAGTCCTCTATAAAAGAAAAAGCTATGGCAGTAACTACTGATCCTAACCCTCAAGAACAGATGGTTGAGCTTAATCAGCAATTACTCCTGATGACAAAATAGTTAGCAGAATTTAAAGAGATGCTCCAAGAAACTAAAATTGCTAACAAGAATATAGAATCACAATTGAATCAGACAAAATAGTAGCTATATAAACAGATAATAGAAGAATGCCAAGCAATTCAACTAAGGAGTGGGAAGATATTGAATAATTCAGCTCAAAGTGGCAAAAATCCAAGAAAGGAACAACTGACAGAGAATAACCAAACCACTGCCCAAAATCCCTCTGAGGACAGTAAGAGCCCAAAGAGGAATACTTCTGGCATTCAAATGCCAGAAAAGGGGGAAAAGTTGGCGTTAAACGCCCATTCCTTGCCCAGTTCTGGCGTTCAAACGCCAAAAAAGGGTGGAAAGCTGGCGTTAAATCCCCATGCTGCACCCAGTCCTGGCATTCAAACGCCAATGAGGAATCAGACACCTGAGAGTGCTGAAAGTAACCCCTCTAAGAAGGCTTCTCCAACCACCTCTGTAGGGAATAAACCTGCAGCAACTAAGGTTGAAGAATATAAAGCCAAGATGCCTTATCCTCAAAAACTCCGCCAAGCGGAACAGCATAAGCAATTTGCCCGCTTTGCAGACTATCTCAGGACTCTTGAAATAAAGATTCCGTTTGCAGAGGCACTTGAGCAAATACCCTCTTATGCTAAGTTCATGAAAGAGATCTTAAGTCATAAGAAGGATTAGAGAGAAACTGAAAAGGTGTTTCTCACTAAAGAATGTAGTGCAGTCATTCTGAAAAGCTTACCAGAGAAGCTTCAAGATCCAGGAAGCTTTGTGATACCATGCACATTAGAAGGTGCTTGTACCAAGACACCCCTCTGTGACCTTGGAGCAAGTATCAACCTAATACCTGCATCCACTATCAGAAAGCTTGGGTTGATTGAAGAAGTCAAACCAACCCGGATATGTCTCGAACTTGCTGATGGCTCCATTAAACATCCATCAGGCATAATTGAAGACATGATTGTCAAGGTTGGGCCATTTGCCTTTCCCACTGACTTTGTAGTGCTGGAAATGGAGGAGCACAAGAGTGTGACCCTCATCCTAGGAAGACCTTTCCTAGCAACTGGACGCACTCTTATTGATGTACAAAAAGGGGAAGTGACCCTGAGAGTCAATGAGGATGAGTTCAAGTTGAATGCTGTCAAAGCTATGCAGCATCCAGACACATCAAATGACTGCATGAGCGCTGATATTATTGACTCTTTGGTGGAAGAGATCAATATGACTGAGAGTCTCGAATCAGAGCTAGAGGACATCTTTAAAGATGTTCAGCCTGATCAGGAAGAACCAGAGGAAACAGAAGAACCTTTGAAAATTCCTCAGGAAGAGGATAAACCTCCCAAACCTGAGCTCAAACCACTACCACCATCCCTGAAGTATGCATTTCTGGGAGAAGGTAATACTTTTCCAGTGATCATAAGCTCTGCTTTAAATTCATAGGAAGAGGAAGCACTAATTCAAGTGTTAAGGACACACAAGACAGCTCTTGGATGGTCCATAAGTAATCTTAAGGGCATTAGCCCGGCAAGATGCATGCACAAGATCCTATTGGAGGATGATGCCAAACCAGTGGTTCAACCACAAAGGCGGCTAAATCCAGCCATGAAGGAGGTGGTGCTGAAAGAGGTTACTAAATTACTAGAGGCTGGGATTATTTATCCTATTTCTGATAGCCCCTGGGTGAGCCCTGTCCACGTTGTCCCCAATAAGGAAGGCATGATAGTGGTTCATAATGAAAAGAATGAACTGGTTCCTACAAGAACAATTACAGGGTGGCGTATGTGTATTGACTACAGAAGGCTCAATACAGCCACCAGGAAGGATCATTTTCCTTCACCATTCATAGACTAGATGCTAGAGAGACTGGCAGGTCATGAATATTATTGCTTTTTGGATGGCTATTCAGGTTACATCCAAATTGCAGTAGATCCTCAGGACCAAGAGAAAACAGCATTCACATGTCCTTCTGGAGTGTTTGCCTACAGAAGGATGCCTTTTGGTCTGTGTAATGCACCTGCAACCTTTCAGAGGTGCAAAGTGCACGAAATTGCAATCACACTTTTGTAATTCCGCACAACTAACCAGTAAGTGCACTGGGTCGTCCAAGTAATACCTTACATGAGTAAGGGTCGATCCCACGGAGATTGTCGGCTTGAAGCAAGCTATGGTTATCTTGCAACTCTTAGTCAGGATATCAATAATTATCAGGGTTGATTGTAAAAAGTAAAAGAACATGAAATAAGTACTTGCTTTGCAGTAATGGAGAACAGGTTGAGGTTTTGGAGATGCTCTATCTTCTGAATCTCTGCTTTCCTACTGTCTTCTTTGTCAAGCACGCAAGACTCCTTCCATGGCAAGCTGTATGTAGGGTTTCACCGTTGTCAATGGCTACCTCCCATCCTCTCAGTGAAAATGTTCAACGCGCTCTGTCACAGCACGACTAATCATCTGTCGGTTCTCAATCGGGTTGGAATAGAATCAACTGATTCTTTTGCATCTGTCACTAACGCCCAGCCCTCAAGAGTTTGAAGCTCGTCACAGTCATTCAATCCTTGAATCCTACTCAGAATACCACAGACAAGGTTTAGACCTTCCAGATTCTCTTGAATGCCGCCATCAATTCTAGCTTATACCACGAAGATTCTGATTAAGAAATCCAAGAGATATTCACTCATTCTAAAGTAGAACGGAGTTGGTTGTCAGGCACACGTTCATAAGCGAGAATGATGATGAGTGTCACGGATCATCACATTCATCAAGTTGAAGAACAAGTGATATCTTAGAATAGAAGCAAGCGTAATTGAATGAAAAACAGTAGTGATTGCATTAATCCATCAAGACACAGCAAAGCTCCTTACCCCAACCATGGGGTTTAGAGACTCATGCCGTAGAAAATACAATGAGAAACGTGTAAAGTGTCATGAGGTCCAGATTCAATGTCAAAAGATCCTATTAATAGTGAACTAGTAACCTAGGGTATACAGAAATGAGTAAATGATGTAAAAATCCACTTCCGGGGTCCACTTGGTGTGTGCTTGGGCTGAGCATTGAAGCTTTCATGTGTAGAGACTTTTTCTGGAGTTAAACGCCATCTTTTATGCCAGTTTGGGCGTTTAACTCCAATTTTTGTGCCAATTCCGGCGTTAAACGTCGGGAATTCTGAAGCTGATTTGCAACGCCAGTTTGGGACATCAAATCTCGGGCGAAGTATGGACTATTATATATTTCTGGAAATCCCAGGATGTCTACTTTCCAACGCAATTGAGAGCGCGCCAATTGGGCTTCTGTAGCCCCAGAAAATTCACTTCGAGTGCAGAGAGGTCAGAATCCAACAGCATCTACAGTCCTTTTCAGCCTCTGAATCAGATTTTTACCTGATGATGACAAGTCATCATATACCCATTTTTCAAGCTAATTTCACTTGTTTTATTAGTCTTTATGCACTTTCTTGCATCCTAAGTAAGTGAAGTTGCAGAAATTAATCAAGGAAAAATAAATTGCAACAAGTAGAAGAGTAGAGGATTGATTCAATGGAACTAGATCTTAACAGAAAAGTAAAAATGCCTTGAAGAGTAAACAGAGAAATACTGGTGCTTAATTTGCAGCAAAACAAGTGCTTAAGTTGCAGCAATTAAAAATTGGGTTCAAGATCTTAGGAGTAAAAGAGACTAGATAACAAGTCTAGATCTCAAATCCTTCCTTGATTCAACAAGAACAGTTTGCAGCATAAAGAAGAAAAATGAATTGCAGAATTAAAGAGAAGATGAAGCAGTATGTGAATTTCAATTATGCAGAAAAAGTAAACAAGAGATCTCAAGGTGAGATTGAAACAGAATTTCCTCAATTCTCTACCCAAGATTTAAAGCAGAAAAGAAAACTTAAAGGAGAGAGCTATCTATTCCTAATGCTCTCTATTGGAATAAAAATATACTAAAAACTAATAAAAATATACTAAAAACTAACTAAAATATACTAAAAACATACTAAAAACAATGCCAAAAAGCGTATAAATTATCCGCTCATCAGTGTATGCTCTCTATCTTCTCAGATATGGTAGAGAAATTTCTGGAAGTCTTCATGGATGACTTTTCAGTATTTGGAGACTCATTCAGCTCCTGCCTTAACCATCTAGCACTTGTTCTGAAAAGATGCCAAGAGACCAACCTAGTTTTAAACTGGGAAAAATGTCACTTTATGGTGACTGAAGGGATTGTCCTTGGGCATAAAATTTCAAACAAGGGAATAGAGGTGGATCAAGCTAAAGTTGAAGTAATTGAAAGATTACCACCACCTACCAATGTTAAGGCAATCAGATGCTTTCTGGGGCATGCAGGATTCTACAGAAGGTTTATAAAGGATTTTTCAAAAATTGCAAAACCTCTGAGTAATCTGCTAGCTGCAGACACGCCATTTATCTTTGATAAGGAACGTCTGCAGGTGTTTGACCTTCTGAAAGCTAAGCTGGTCACAGCACCAGTTATCTCTGCACCAGACTGGACACTGCCATTCGAACTAATGTGTGATGCCAGTGACCATGCTATTGGTGCAGTGTTAGGACAGAGGCACAACAAGCTTCTGCACGTCATTTATTATGCTAGCCGTGTTCTACATGACGCACAGAAGAATTACACAACCACAGAAAAAGAGTTACTTGCAGTGGTTTATGCCATTGACAAGTTTATATCCTATTTAGTAGGATCAAAAGTGATTGTGTATATTGACCATGCTGCTCTTAAGTACTTACTCACAAAGCAGGATTCAAAACCCAGGCTCATAAGATGGGTGTTGCTTCTGCCAGAAAAGGGACAGAGAACCAGGTAGCTAATCACTGGTACCGGATAGAACCAGTAGCTGGGGCGTCCCTCCCCTCTACTGAGATCTCTGAGACCTTTCCAGATGAGCAACTCTTTGCCATTCAGGAAGAACCATGGTTTGCAGATATTGCAAACTATAAAGCTGTGAGGTTCATACCCCAGGAGTACAGCAGGGTGCAAAGAAAAAAATTAATTTCAGATGCCAAGTACTACCTATGGGATGAGCCATATCTCTTTAAGAGATGTGCAGACGGAATGATCCGCATATGTGTACCTAGAGAGGAAGCACAAAGGATCCTATGGCGTTGCCATGGATCACAGTATGGGGGACATTTCGAAAGTGAGCGAACAGCCACTAAAGTCCTCCAATGCGGCTTCTACTGGCCTACTCTCTATAGGGATGCCCAAGAGTTTGTGCGTAACTGTAAGAGTTGCCAAAGAGCTGGTAACTTGCCTCATGGTTATGCCATGCCTCAACAGGGGATCCTAGAGATTGAATTGTTTGATGTATGGGGTATTGACTTCATGGGTCCCTTCCCACCATCATACTCAAACACTTATATTCTGGTGGCAGTAGACTATGTATCTAAATGGGTAGAAGCAATTGCCACACCTAATAATGATACCAAAACTGTGCTGAAATTCCTCTAGAAACACATCTTCAGTAGGTTTGGTGTTCCCAGAGTACTAATCAGTGATGGGGGCACTCATTTCTGCAATAAACAGCTGTACTCTGCTATGGTCCGATATGGAATTAGCCACAAAGTAGCAACTCCGTATCATCCACAGACAAATGGGCAAGCTGAAGTCTCTAATAGAGAGCTAAAAAGAATCCTGGAACAGACTGTAATTGCCCGTAGAAAGGATTGGGCAAAGAGCTTGGATGATGCTCTGTGGGCAAACAGAACAGCATTCAAGACTCCTATAGGAACCTCTCCATACCAACTTGTGTATGGCAAGGCCTGTCATCTGCCCGTGGAACTGGAACATAAAGCCTACTGGGCAACCAGATTCCTAAACCTGGATGCTAAGTTAGCTGGTGAGAAAAGATTGCTCCAGCTAAATGAGCTAGAGGAATTCAGACTCAGTGCCTATGAAAATGCAAAAATTTATAAGGAAAAGGAAAAAAAGTGGCATGACAAGAAGTTCTCATCCACAGTCTTTGAGCCAGGACAAAAAGTTCCACTCTTCAACTCTAGGCTCCGACTATTCCCAGGAAAACTGAAATCCCGGTGGAGGGGTCCTGATGTGATTACAAGAGTGTCACCATATGGATATGTTGAGCTTCAGGATATTGATTCTGACAAAAAGTTCATTGTTAATGGACAAAGGATTAAACATTATCTTGAAAGTAATTTTGAGCAGGAATGCTCAAAACTAAGGCTTGAATGAGTCTCAGTAAAGGTCCAGCTACAGACAATAAAGAAGCGCTTGCTGGGAGGCAACCCAGTCATTAGCAGGTTATTTGTTTTATAAAAGTTTCATATATATTCTTCAAGGTTGATCATTGAAATTGAAGGAATTCACAGAGTTACAGAAGGATTCAGTGAAATAAGCAGAGAAAAGGAGCTTGCTGGCAAGGAAACGCCAGTAAAGGTCATCCTGGGCGTTAAACGCCAGAATGGATACCATTCTGGGCGTTTAACGCCAGTAAAGGAACCATTTTGGGCGTTAAACACCAGAATGGGCACCATTCTAGGCGTTTAACGCCAGAATTGCAACATCTTGGGCGTTCAGCAAAACCCCCAGTGATAAAGGGGTTTCTGGCGTTTAACGCCAGCCAGGGTGCCTGGCTGGGCGTTAAACGCCCATAATGGCCACCAATTGGGCGTTAAACGCCAGAATGGATACCATTCTGGGCGTTTAACGCCAGAAAGGTAAGGGAAGGAGATTTTGCTTTCCACTTCAATTTTTTTTCACACTTTCATGTTTTGACCCATAATTTTCTACATAAACATGTTACAAAGTTTCATCACTCACCTTCAAATTTCAAAAATCCAACAATTTTCTAAATTTTTTCTCAAATCTCTTTCAAATCCTCTTCAAAAACTCAAGTATTTTCTCAAATTCTTTCCATATCTTCTCAAATCTCTTTCAAAACTTTCGAAATCCCTCCCCCTCCCCTATAAATACACATTCGGCCATCCCCCTCTCTTCACCATTCGAATTTGCTTCTCCTCCTCTCTCTCCTCTTTCCTTTCGTTTCCTTGAGGACAAGCAAACCTCTAAGTTTGGTGTGCTTTTCCGTGATCACTAAGCTAAGGCTCATCAAGACGATGGCTCCCAAAGGAAAACAAACCAATTC